>NC_134486.1:129208241-129508241 GCF_040206685.1 Ascaphus truei
CTGTTTGTTCTTGATTCCCAAATGCATAACTTTGCATTTATTTGTATTGAACCGAATCTGCCATTTACCTGCCAAAGTTTGCCGTCTCTCCAAGTCCTTTTCGAGAGAAATTACATCCTGCTCCAATTTTACTACCTTACTCAATTTAGTGTCATCAATGGGGGGACAATAAAGATGAAGACGTTGCTCTCTATGCCAACCTCAAGGTCATTAATAAACAGGTTAAAAAGCAGAAGTCCCAGTACCGATGCCTGAGATACTCCATTTGCAAATTTAGCCCAACCTGAAAAAGTTCAATTTATGACAACCCTCTGTTGTCTATCCTTCAACCAGTTTTCAATCCAGGTGCAACTATTTTTACTGAGTCTAATTTGCTTTGTTTTGTACACTAACCCAGGGGTGCGCAAAATGGGGGGCACAAGATTTTCCAGGGGGCACGTCATTTACAAAGGCCCCGTGCTCTTCCCCAAGGTATTTAAATTAAATGCCGGTGGACCGCGCGAGGCCTCTGTAACTCTGTAACTCTGTAACTCACTTAACTTGTCTTCACCAACGCGGCATCAAATTACGTCATGTTGCCATTTGACACTGAAGACAAGGTAAGGAAGGGGGCGCTAGCAGGGGGGAGTGCAGACAGGGGGAGGGCTCAGGGGGGGAAAGTTTGTGCACCCCTGCACTAACCTCTTGTGTGGAACCGTATCATATGCTTTTGCCAATTCTAAGTAGATCACATCAACTGCATTACCCTGGTCTAAATTTTTACTTACCTCCTCAAAGAAACTAATAAGGTTAGTTTGGCATGACCTATGCTTCATAAATGCTTGCTGACTATTTTCTAATCATTTAGTTTTCCAGTAGGTATTCCTGTATATTATCCCGTACTAAACCTTCAAGTAGCTCCCCCACTTTTGATGTTAGGCTTATAAGTCTGTAATTCCCAGGTTGTGATCAAGCTCCCTTTTTAAATATAGGCACCACATCTGCTTTATGCCAATCTTGTGGTACTGAGCCTGTGGAAATTGAGTCCTTCAATATTAAATGTAATGGTTTGGCTATTACTGAACTTAGCTCTTTAAGAACTCTTGGCTGTATGCTATCGGGTAGGGGTGTACCGAGTACCTGGCATTACCCGGCACATTTCCAGCTACCTGGACATTACCCGACCCGGCAACTGAGAAGTGAGCCCCAGCACCAGGTAATGTCAGGGTAGCTGAAAATAATCTTATTACTTACTTTTCTTACCTTTCAGCCAGCAACGGACGACATCTAGGAACAGTAGCAGCTGCGGCAGCATCGGAAGTGTCTTCAGCCAGCGTGGGAGCTGCCGGAATCCATTACACAGCACTGCAGCAGGTAAGCAGTGTGAGCCGGGGAACCTTGTGACCGGAGCAAGAGCGTGTCTATTGGACAAACAGCTGTCCAATAGGAACGCTCCTGCTCCTTCTCCGGTCACATGGTTCCCCGACTCACATTGCTTACCTGCTGCTGTGCTGTGTAATGGATTCCTGTAGCTCCCACGCTGGCTGAAGACACTTCTGATACTGCCACAGGACCGCTGCTGCTGTTCCTAGATGTCGCCGCCACCCTGCAGGTAAGTGCCAAACCGGGTACCCGGCCTGGTAGAACTATTGATTTTGGCTGGGTACCCGATACCCATTTTCCGTTTTTGTTTTTTTCTCCAAAATCACTACCCGGTACAATATTCTATTGGGCCCTGTGCCTTATTTACTTTAATTTTATCAAGCCGCCTATGAACTTCTTCATCAGTTAATCAATTGTTCGTTAATATAGAGGTTGTGGCTTCCTCCTGCGGCACTATTATTGCAATTGATTCTTACCTCGTAAATAAAGAGGCAAATACATTTGTTTAATAGCTCTGCTTTTTCCTTATCTCCAATAATTTGCCTACCCATCTCACACTGAAAGGGTCCTCTACTTTCTTTTCTAAATTTTTGTTATTAAGGTGCTTAAAGAACGTTTTAGGGTTGATCTTACTTTCTATTGCAATCATTTTTTCATTTTCAAATTTTGCTAATTTGATTGCCCTTTAAAAGAAGTTATGTGGCCAAGAAAGCTAGTAAATATTCAATATGATAGAAGTTGGCAAATGACCTGCTATTAAATAATGCAAAACGTTTACCATAATCAATCACTTGCATTTCATTAGAAGTGTGCAGTGATTTTTAGAATTTCCCTTGAGGTGTCCTTTCCTTCACCATAGGTGAGTGTGTCTAGCAACGCTCTTGTCCTTTTCTTTGCCATTTCACATTTTTTAATAGTGATCATGCTCTGCATATTTTGTACCATGTCAATGGCTTTACTTACTCAAATACAACATTATGCCAAAGTCAGCAAACAGGTCAAGTACAAGGCCAGCACTTCCAATCCTGGGTAAGGTAACACTGCTAAACAGGGAACTGCTGTATGTAACTCCCTGGTGAAGGCGGTGGCCTATCCCTTTACTACATTTTATGTGGTCTTCTCTTGAAGAGGGTGTCTGTCCCCTGCAGTCTGGCATAATAAGGGAACAAATCCCCAAATACCTCCATATGGAGTCAAAAACAGTCTCTTGGTGTGGGACGGTGCTTGTTTCTTTAAGTGTGGTCACACTTCATGGAGTGTACTGAATGTAAAAAACAGAAGAGAGACAGCACTGAAACCCATTAAAGTAGCACTCGCGATTTTTAGATAAATATCCAGATGAATTTCACACTTGGATGAAGTGTCGCTCTGTGGTGTGGCATGTTCCTTTATGTGTACTGTGTGAAATTAATCTGGATAGTCATCTAGAAATTGCGAGTGTTACTTTAATGGTTTTGCGTGCTGTCTCTCCCCTGCAGACTGGCCTAAAAGAAAGGAGAACCTTGTTAAGTCACTAAGAGCGCTATTAAGTGTTTTGTCTCCTAGAAGTAATCAAATGGCCTGGTTTTTTTTTTTTTTTTTTTCCCAAAAATTTTTATTAGGCAAATACTTATTTCACAATGTACATATCATACATGTTAATACAGCCTAATACAAGTTTTCTCCATTTTTTGGTTAAAGAAACCAGAAAGAAAGAGGAAAGCTCATCGCCCCCCTGACCCTCCTGGGGTTGTAAGGGGGGTGCGAGTATGGAAACAGAGAGTAAGAGTGTGGAAAAAGAGAGAAGGGGAGGTGGGGAGGGGGAAGGGGGAAGGAGGGGGGGGATACCTGTTGCTCATCACATCCTCAGAATATTTCTATTGGAGTTTCTGGACTCGTTCTTTTTACTTTTTATTTTTGGGTTAGGGACGCGGGGGTGCCATATGGGTTAGCCACGGGTCCCATGTTTTATTAAAGGAGTCCGTGGATCTTTTCAGAAATGCCGATAATTTTTCCATATTCATTACCTCTTGTATCCTATTTTTTATCGTTTGTTTTGAGGGGGGAGACACTTTCTTCCAGGCGGCTGCCACTGCACATCTAGCCGCTGTTAGGATGAAGGAGATTAATTTACTTGTTGGTCGGTCCACATTTTCTATGGGCCTGGCCAACAGGTAGGTCAGCGGGTCAACAGGGATTTTGAGGCCGGTGACCTCTTCTATTAATTTTTGAGTGGTTCCCCAGTATTTTTGAATTTCCGGACATGTCCACCAAATGTGTGCCATGTCCCCCTTTTGACCGCAACCTCTCCAGCATAGATCGGACGCCTGGGGGTAGATTTGGTTTATTCTAACTGGGGTAAGATACCAGCGGAACAGTATTTTATATATATTTTCTTTGATTGTGGTACATATGGAAGTTCCTGATGCATTCTCCCAAATTCTTTCCCAGTACTCTCGGTCTATAACTATTCCCAATTCTGCTGCCCAATGCAGCATATAGTCATGGGTGGGGGCTTCTATAGCCCTTTCCAATACTGCGTAAATTTGTGTTATAAGACCTTTCTGGTGGCCTGTTTCTCGACAGAGCCACTCAAAAACTGTGAGAGGGGGAAATTTCAACGTTGGGGCTAAGGTTCGAATAAAGTGCCGAATTTGTAGATACTTGAACACGTCCAACCTTGCTATTTCATATTTGGTTTGTAGATTTTGATAGCTCAGGAATTCTCCAATGCTCAAGAGGTCAGCGATCGCTCTAATATTTTTTGCTTTGAATTGATCCAATTGTCTGGGCTCACAACCAGGAGGGAATTTCGGATTTTTGTGAATTGGTATGAGTTGGGATTGGGGCGATGTGAGCTTGAATTTATATTTGCATCTCGTCCAGATCTCCCATGTGTGTCTCATTGGGCCTAATTTAAATTTACTATTCTGCATGTCTTCCCTGCTCAGGGACCAAAGGCAAGCTGGTAGTGAAGGCGTCCCGGCGTAGTATGATTCTATATCTAGCCAACAGTATTGGTTTGGGTTGGCATTCCAGACTACCACCTGTCGCAGTTGTGCGGCTAGGTAGTATTTGGTGATGTCTGGGACACCAAGTCCTCCTCTACCCCTTGATGCCAGAAGAACTGTCCTAGCGGTTCTGGGTTTCTTACCCTGCCAAATGAAGTGGAAGATTAGTTTTTGTATGTTTTTTAATTCTGAGCCAGGGATGTGGATCGGGAGCGTCTGGAAATAGTATAATAATCTGGGGAGTATGTTCATTTTAACCGAGATCATTCTCCCGATCCATGATATTTGATATCCTCCCCATTTCGCTAGGTCTTGTTTAATTTTCCGAAACAAGGTCGGATAATTTTGTTGATATAGGGATTGGTAGTTTCTCGCTATCTTTACTCCCAGATACTTGATACTCGAGGAGCTCCAATGGTAATTAAAGTTTAATTTGAGGAGTTTCACCTCTGGCTCTGGCAGGCTTAAATTTAGTGCTTCCGATTTATCGCTATTGATTTTATAGCCTGATATGTCTCCAAAATCTCGGAGTTCTTTTTGGAGGTTAGGTAGGGATGTTTGGGGTTGCGTCAGGGTTAAAATGACATCATCTGCGAATAGTGATATTTTGTGCTGCCTGTGTCCAATTTCTATTCCTTTGATGTCTCTATTTGTTCTTATTGCCGCTGCTAGGGGTTCTATGGTTAATGCAAAGAGGAGAGGAGATAGGGGGCATCCCTGTCGAGTTCCATTAGTAATCTCAAATCTCTGGTTACTGCCCCCTGCTAGTTTTACTGTTGCAGATGGATTTTGATATAATCTACGGACTCCTTCTAGATATGCGTCTTTGAAGCCGAATTTGCGCATAACATGGTCCATGAATAGCCAGTCTATTCTATCGAACGCCTTCTCTGCGTCCAGACTAAGGAGTAGTGCTTTGGTCCCTGTGACATGGACATGTTCAATAATGTCAATTATCTTTCGGGTATTGTCCGAGGCCTGTCTACCTGCTACGAATCCCACTTGGTCTTTATCTATTAATCTTGGTAAAATGGGATTCAATCTATTTGCGAGTATTTTGCTATATAGTTTGAGATCACAGTTAAGCAGGGAGATTGGACGGTAGCTTCCACATTGCATCGGGTCCCTGCCTTCTTTGTGTATTATGGCCAGGGTGGCCAGGGACATTGACGTAGGGATTTGATTTCCTTCCATAAAATCGTTAAATGTTCTTAGAAGATGCGTGGATATTACTGGCAAGAATCTCTTATAGTAGACATTAGTGAAGCCATCTGGGCCAGGAGACTTAGTGATTTTTAATGATTTGACCGCCTCTTCCAGTTCCTCTTTTGAAATCTCAGCATTGAGGACTGTGTTTTCCTCCTCCGTTAGTGTGGGGAGCTGACACTTATCTAAGTAATGTGCTATTAATTCGGATGCTACTGATTCGGGGCGGCCCTTTTTGGATCTTAAGTTATAAAGTTCGGTGTAAAATTTTGTGAATTCGGCTGCTATTTTATTGTCACTATGTTGTATCTCACCAGACCTACTCTTGATCGCCGTGATTTGGGACCGTTTATGCACCCCTCTTAATTTAGTCGCTAGAAGTCTGTCTGCCTTGTTCCCTTTATCATAATATTGTTGGTTGGTCCATTTAAGGGCTTTCTCAACATCCTCCAGCTGGATTTGTCTAAGTTTTGCTCTAGCTGTTGTCAATGTTTTATATATTTTTTTTGAGGGGTTAGCTTTATGAGTTTGTTCTATTATTTTGATATCATCCGTGAGCTCCTTTATTAGTTTTTGGCGGGCTTTTTTCCTGTGGGATGCGATGGAGATGAATTTCCCTCTAATGGTTGCCTTATGGGCTTCCCACAGGATTGCTGGAGAGGAGACGGATCCTGAGTTAAAAAAAAAAGTAGTCTCTAATGGCAGTTCTGATCTCTCTTTCTATCTCAGGATGGTTGAGTAGTGAGTCATTTAGCCTCCATGAGTAATTTATTGTCTTTTCGAAGGGTGTTGTCAAGGTTATGGTAATCGGGGCATGATCAGACCATGTGATCGGTCCTATGTCGGAGTCAGTTGTTGCCGCCACCACATTTTTTGTGGCCAGAAAGTGGTCTATTCGAGAGTAGGTCTGGTGAGGTGCTGAGTAGAAAGTATAGTCTCTCTGGCCCTGGTGTTGGGTTCTCCAGATGTCCACCAGTGAAAACTCGCTCAAGATTCCCCTAAACCTTTTCCCTGTGATCTGGGAGGGGGTTGTACGGGGAGGACCCATTGTGGTCGATCTGTCCTCGGTAGGGTTGAGGACCATGTTTAGGTCCCCTCCCACTATCATCGATGACAGATATCCCGGGTCTATGCCCTCGAGTACTCTCTTTAGGAATTCGGTCTGATTCTCGTTTGGGGCATATACATTGATAAGAGCGATCGCTGAGCCCGCTAGGGAGCCATATACCACTAGGAATCTACCCTCTGGGTCCGCAGTTGTTTTGATATGATTGAATGGGGTGCCCTGTCTGATCAGGACAGCTACACCCCTTTTTTTGCTAGTAAATGATGCGAAAAAACACATTGGGAACACTTTTTTGAATAAATTTGGGGGGTCCTGTGATGTGAAGTGGGTCTCCTGTAGAAATATGATGTCCCCCCCTGATCTTTTCATATCTTGGAGTGCTAGCCTCCTTTTACGGTTATTCTGGAGGCCCTTCACGTTGAGTGAGGTGAATTTAATTGTGGTTTGGCTAGCCATTTGGTTTCTTTTTTAGGGGGTGTCGTAAGGCCTCATCTTTCCCATTTGAGAGGCCCTGATTCAGTAAGTCTGAGACTAGTTTATATCTCTGTAGGTGTGGGAGTTGTGATTTTTTTTTAGCTAGAATAGCTATTTTAAACTGAGGGGGGAGGACGTGGGGGAGGGACAACAGGGGTAAGGCGAAGATCAGCTGGGACAGGGTCAGCTGATAGAAATAGGTTGTAACGATGCCTTGAAAAGGCTTCAACAAACTTTTGCCAGCTTTAAAAACAGCCGGCATTTGGGCTATAAGAGCCCTTCTGGGGTGGTTCCGGGTCAGTCCACCGTTGGACGTCTGAGGGGTCCAAACCCTCTATAGAAATTTCTTAACCCCTTTTTTATGTAAATTCTCAATCCACAGGAGAGGGAAGATGGGGGAGGTGAAGGTGTGATTCAGGCAGTTTAAACATTTTGCATTTTTGTACAACATCTGCTGCTTAGTATTACACCGCAGCCCTACTGTGCACATTTTGATTTTCCACCCAGGCAGTTTCAACTTTCTTTTGTCAGTTTGCTTCGTCTGAATGGGAAGGGGGTGGAGGGGGGGGGGGATGGGGTAGGGGGTGAGGGAGGGGTTGGGGGGGTGGAGGGGGGGGTGGGGGGGGTGGGGGGGGGCGGTTGGTGGGGGGGGGGTGGTGGGTGGTGGGGTGGTGGATGGGGGGGGGGGGGTGGTGGGGTGGGCGGGTGGGGGGGGTGGGGGGTGGTGGGGTGGGCGGGTGGGGGGGGTGGGGGGTGGGGGGGGGGGTGGTGGGGGGGGGAGGTGGGGTAGTGGGGGGGTGGATTGGGATGGGGGGGGGGGGCGGTTGGTGGGGGGGGGTGGTGGGTGGTGGGGTGGTGGATGGGGGGGGTGGGGGGTGGTGGGGTGGGCGGGTGGGGGGGGTGGTGGGGTGGGCTGGTGGGGGGGGTGGGGGGTGGTGGGGGGGGGGTGGGGGGGGGGAGGTGGGGTAGTGGGGGGGTGGATTGGGATAGGGGGGGGGGGGGTTGACAGAACCTTTCCAACGATATAGGCCTTTCATATTTTTGTATGCTGCATCCATTATACCACTTTTTGCTATAAGTATGCAATATATTATCTGGGAATCAGTCAAGGCACCTTTTGTTTTCTTATAAATCCTTGCGTCCCCTGGATTCTATTCCAAGGAAAGGCATAGGTGTATAAACCACATTGCGTTTAATTCACAATTTTTATATATTACCGGGGGGGGAGGGGGTGGGTGGGGGAGGGGGGCGGGGGGGGGCTAGGGGGGGGGGCAGGAAGGGTGAGGGGAGGGGCGGGGAGGGTGGGTGTGGGGGGGGGGGGGTTGCGGTTCCTTTCCAACAGTGTAGGCATTTCACATTTTTATGTGCTGGGTCAGTTGTACCACTCTATACAATAAGTATGCTATACACTATCTGGCAGTCAGCCTAGGCACATTCAGTTTTCCTATGAGCCTTTGCTTCCTCTAGGTTCTGTATCCATAGATACATATCGCTTATTGCATACATTTTTCAACTTTTGTATAGCATCCGGGGGGAGGGGGGTGGGGGGGTGGTGGGGGAGTGGGGGGGAGTTGGGGGGGGGGAGGGGGGGAAGGGGGGGGAGTTGGGGGGGGGAGGGGGGGGAGTTGGGGGGGGGGGAGGGGGGGAGGGGGGGGGAGTTGGGGGGGGGAGGGGGGGGAAGTAGGGGGGGGGAGGGGGGGAAGAGGGGGGGGGGAGAGGGGAGGGGGGAGGGGAGGGGGGAGAGAGGGGGGGGGGAAGGAGAGGGGGGAATAGGGGGGGAGGGAGGGGGGGAAATGGGGGGGGAGGGAGGGGGGGGAATGGGGGGGGGGGGAAAGGAGAGGGGGGAATGAGGGGGGGGGGGAAGGAGAGGGGGAAATGGGGGGGGGGGTAGTGAGGGGTAGGGGGTAGGGAAGGGAAGGGGGTAGGGAGGGGAGGGGGGGGAGGTTAATGGAACATTTCAGGCAATACAGGCATTTCACATTTTTATATGTTGTAACTCTCATACCACTCTATGTAATGAGTATCTTGTATACTGTCTGAGAGTCAGCTCAGGCTTATTTGGTTCCCTCACTTCCTCTAGGTGCTGTTCCAAGGGAGGCATAGGTGAACATCACACATTATATATATTTTTCAACTTTATCTAGCGTCGAGGGGGGGGGAGGGAGGGGAGTGGGGGGAGGGAGGGGAGTGGGGGGAGGGAGGGGGGAGGGAGGGGAGTGGGGGGAGGGAGGGGGGAGGGAGGGGGGAGAGGTTGACGGAACATTTCAGGCAATACAGGCATTTCACATTTTTGTGTGTTACATCTGTTATATCACTCTGTCTCATCAGTATGCTGTGTGCTGTTTAGAAATCAGCGAGGGCACTCATAGCTTCTCTATGTACTCTTACCTCCCCTGAATGTCGTTCCAGAGGGGGGAAGCACAAGGGGAGGCATAGGGTCATTTCACACATTATATATACTTTTCGGTTGTGTATCATGGGTTTATGTATATCATTCTCATGTACTGTGGACCTGGGTTTTGGGGGTGAGGGGGAGGGTGGGGGCTGGGGGGGGGGGAGTGGGAAAGGAAACCAGGGTGAGGGGGGGGGTGAGAGGGGGAGTGCGAGGGGAAGGGGGGGACGTGTGGTGGGGAGGAGGGGGGAGGGTGGGGAGGAGGGGGGGGGGAAGGGCGGGGGGCTATGTGCTTGGGTTGTGGTTGAGACGGGGGGAGGGGGGGGGCTGCAGGGTACTTTCTATGATTTAACCTTTTATTATACTACTCACGGCCTCCAGGGCGCAAAACCTCAACTTGTGTTTGTGCGTCCTTTAAAACAAATCGGCTGAACTGGGTCCTCGGGGTCGCAGTTGTCCTCCGACTCTTGAGCCAATGCGTTTTTGTTGGATCAGGCTCTGCTGATTGCTTGTTGATGGGCCGTACCCCCCTCCCCCCCTATGGGCCAAAAAAAATCATCCCGTGGGATCGGGACTACCGGCTGAAGGGGGGGGGGGTGGAGCGAACACCCCTGCGGCCTCGTCCGAAAGACTGGGGATCGGGGCATGGCAGACCAAGGCCTGGAGCCAGACCCTCGTTGTTAACCGGCATTAGGGAAACCACGATCCCACTCCATCCGGTCGAGTTGAGTGTGGACCAGGATTTCGACTCGGCTGGCGGGATCTGCCTCGGTGTCATCGCGGGAATAGATGACATGTGTTCCACTGTGGGTAGCGGTTTCCAGTGTCGTCTTGATCGGGAGGTCAGCAGCTTCTCTCCAGGTACAGCTCCGGCCCGACGGGATACTCTTCGGTGTAGTTGTGGGTCTTCTCTCTCTCTCGGGATCGTGAAGGGGGGTGTTGTTTGGGTGCGGTGGCGGCTGTTACTTACTTGTCTCTGGAGTGCTGGGCCGCGATCCTCTCCGATGTCCGGGGTGGGTCTCCTGCGGTGTCTCCAGATGGCAGGTTGCCCGATAGCCATGCCTGGGGAGGGGTTAGGCCCAAGGCCTTTGCAAATGGGGCCATGTCCGCGGGGTATTTCAGGGACAGGAACTTTCCGTTTTTGTTCACCGAGATTTTGAACGGAAAGCCCCATCTGTACTGTATACCCTTCTCCCGGAGTAGGTTAGTCAGTGGCTTTAGCTCCCGTCTGCGGTCTCTTGTCGCTTTTGACAAGTCGTTGTACACTTGTAGTGTCTCATTTTGAAAAGTTATTTCTCCCATGTCCCGGCATGCTGAAATAATTCTTTCTTTTGAGGTATATTTATGCATTTTTATTATGATGTCCCTTCTGCGTTTTGGATCGTCAGACTTGGGTCCTAGCGCACGATGGGCTCTGTCCATTTCCATCTCCTTTTCCTCCATCTCCCCGCAGACCAGATTGAAGAACTCCAGAAGGTAAGGCCGAATCTGTTCTTGTGTGACTGACTCTGGAACATTCCTCACACGGATGTTTTGTCTTCGGTCACGATTTTCTTGTTCCTCCATGCCTTCTTTGAGGAGGGAGATCTCTTCACCCAGGCGGCTGATCTCTTCTTCCGCTTCTCCCTGTCTTTGTAGGGATTCGGAGAGCTTGTTCTCTAGGGTAGTGGTCTTTTCTGTTAGCCCTGAGATTTCCTTCCTTATATCGCTCACCGCAGACCGCAATTCCGTTTGGAAGGAGGTTTTGAGGGTGGCAGCCATTCCCGCCATCAGTTCTTCCAAATATGCCCTGGTTATTGCCTGTTCTGGGCTTGTAGGGGGGCTTTCTCTCGGCTGGGTCTTTTTCCCCGATTGGGAGGTAGCGCCATGCGGTCCGCCGCCATCTTGGGGATTCATAGTGCTTGCTTTCCCTCGCTGAGACGGTGAGAAAAATTTGGTAACAGCCTGGTTATTCGTTTTTTTTGTTTTTGACATTCCCCTTCTGTTTGTCTATCTGATAGGACTATTTTCATCCATAAATTTGAAGTTTAAGTGGGGGTTTTGTCGCTGTACAACCCGCGGGTTTCAGGAGCTCCTCTAGCAGCCGTCCATACCGGGTGACGTCACCGGAAGTCCCCCCAAATGGCCTGGTTTTAAATACTCAAAATCCTTTTCCAAGGCTTTTGCCCTCTTCAGCCATTTGATTTTCATTGGAGGAGTGTAGTGATTTATGGCTTTCCCCAGACCTGTCAAATCCCATTACCATAAGAGAGTGACATTTGTAATTTTAATCCAATGCTGACTCTGAGCCAAACCAACCCGTCTGGTTGATGGAGTTACAGGCACACACACTGTTACTGAGAGAAAATGCCAACCTAGTGCTGCTATTCCCTGCTGAAATCTCAGTACTGCTAGTGAAACTTTTCATTCTGAATGACATTACCGTCTCATTTTCTATTCTCTTGCCATTCGGAAAATACACTGTCGTATGCATTCGCATTTAGGAAATGCAATCGATCTCTAGGGTGTTTGAACATTTAATAGTGAGCAAGGTCAGGATGACATTGGGCTGCACCTTGTCATTGTGCATTGATAGCGATAGTGGGGAAGCCACAGTTGTACAAATATTTAGCAATGGACAATGTAACATACAGTATACATGACGCAATAGCCAATGCATGTGTCAAATCTGTATGTGCTTTTGTAACCATACAAATGTCACCCTAATCATTACTGTGAAAGAATGTACCAGTTGTGGTCTAGAAAAGGGTAGAATGTGCTGTATGTATCCCGAGCCACTAAGAAACTCGCTCTGAATTTGTCTGACTGTGAAAGTGGTTACAACAACTGACATTTGACTTTTTGTAACAAAATAAGTTCATTGTACATTACAGGCATACCCCACATTAACGTACGCAATGGGACCAGAGCATGTATGTAAAGCGAAAATGTACTTAAAGTGAAGCACTACCTTTTTTCCACTTATCGATGCATGTACTGTATTGCAATCGTTATATACGTGCATAACTGATGTAAACAACACATTTGTAACAGGCTCTATAATCTCCCCACTTGCGCACAGCTTCGGTACAGGTAGGGAGTGGGTATTACTGTTCAGGATGTGCTGACAGGCGCATACGTGAGCTGCTGTTTTCCTATTGGGCGATATGTCCTTACTCGCGAGTGTACTTAAAGTGAGTGTCCTTAAACCGGGGTATGCCTGTACTTTGCTGTGAAATGCTTTTTGATCTGACATTGCTGCTGCTACCTGGGGCAAGTGCAATAATTTTAGCATTCAGGTTTTCTATACAATGTATGGGCAGTTGCTGAAAGATAATCAACTAGATACAATAATTCTGAGTGTTAAGAAGATATTCTCTGTGGTAACACTTATTAGAAAGGGAACTGACCCTGACTTAGGCCGTGGCTATAGTGCTGTCGATGGCGACGGCGACACAGCGGGCGACATCAGCCGGAGTTGCGGGATTCCGGCAAATGATTTGTTCAAGGGCCGTCACGTGACGCGACAGCCCTTGAAAAATCAAATTTTGCCGGCTTCCAGTTTCCGCGAAGTTGCTTTGTCGCCGTCGCGCGCACTATAAGCGCACGCGGCGGTGGCAATGTATTTGTTTTCGGGCGGCGCTGCCGCCGGTACTATAAGCGCGGCCTTAAACATGCAATATAAACAATTTGTTCTGAATCTATTTTATCTTTCCGTTATTAGTGGATATGCTGGAGTTGAGCACCACGCACAGCGTTTTCAAACAACACGAAATGAACCAAAACCATCAACTACTCTCCGTCCCTGAGGTTATTAGCGTCCTCACCACCACCTATGACGGGCTGGAGCAGAAACACAAGGAATTGGTGAATGTGCCTCTCTGCGTAGATATGTGTCTGAACTGGCTGCTCAACGTATATGACACGTAAGTTGGTTTCTCGTACATTCCTTTAACGTTTGTTTTTGTTCATTTAGGAAAACAGTGGAAAAGCACCAACACATTTTGTGAAACACCTTCTATAATTAAAAAATCACTACAAAATATATTTCAAATTGAAAGCAGTGACTTATTTCCTTTGGTTGCAAACGTTCTGCTTCTTTGTTTTCCTTTGGTACATAGATGTGTCCAAAATAGTACATTATGTTCACCTTCAAATAATGATAAAATGTGTAGCTCAACAGTATTTCACTCTGTTAGTTGTCTGAAGGTGGAAATTAGATCATGTAACTGTCAGGATCTTTCCTACATTTTTAAAGCATACTGTAGAGAGAACAAAATATTCTGAACTCTTCTTCTGCCTCATCTTTATTGGTTATTTTAGTAAGATAACTTGTCTTTGAGTGCAAGTTTCAGCATCAGTACTGAACCTGTAGATAAATTGCCATACCCTAAACTGGATCGAGATAAGCGCATGCACTGTTATTCTGCCTGCCGCGGCTGCTCAAAAGTCCAAGTAGATACGGTTCCATAATTCATATGAAGAAGAGACCAGCACTCACATGGGCTATAGTTTGGATATATTTTATTGATAAAGTATATTCAAGCTGTAGCCCACAAGTGACAACCCCGTCTCTATATGAATTATACATGCCATTAACTGGAAAACTCTCAAAGGAATAATACATCCTGAACGAAAAAAAAACATAACTTCTGTACTGTGCTTGCCAGTATTACTCTGTGTTTTCCTGACCATTATGGCCCTCAATTGGGAAGCTACAGCAACAGTTAACGTTTCCCTATTATACTACCAAGGTGCAACACACACACACAGCGGCCCCTTTTTCAGTTGTGTCAGCCCAGAGTGCATGGAATCATTGCCTTTCATTCACATGAACTAACAGCATGATGAAACACATCATTTACCACACTACTGTACCAAACAAGCGTATGAATCTCAGGCCTTTATCATATTAGAACATTCAATATCACTGTGACCTCTTACCAATTATTAGTCTTTAAAAGCATTGGCCCACAACCATTAAGGTAGACGAGCTGTCTTTTTATTACGCAAAAGACACAGGTATTTTTGATCTGTCACTATTAGCTAAAGAAAAGAGTTTGGCTTTTTATTATTGTGTGTTTAACTGTGTTAACCTCAGTTGAATTTGTCAATAGTGATCATACTGTGAACATTGATTGCAGCAACATTGCAGCTAGCAGATCTGTAGGGCCAAAATGTTAGCGGACTGAGAAAATTAAGGCTCACCAATTTTAGTTCCAAATTGATTTTTTTTCTAGCTATCACGTTACATGAATCCTCTATATTGGAGCATATTTGTAATTTGGCTTTTACTTTGTTTATTGCACTAATATTGATCACGAAGACAGCTTCAAATTATTAAGCTGCCTCTGAAAAGCATCTGCTAGTTGCATGCTGTTAAACGAGATTTAATTAGCTGTTCTTCAAATGGAACATTTTGACAGTCTGCTGTGATGCCCACTTATACAATACAGATGATTCTTAGGGAATAAAAAAAAGTATTTCTTGTTACGATACTGACAGCAGCAATTTTGTGTTTATGAGCTGTCAAGATGCTGTCCCATTTGTAGCCTGTACAATACTGTAGTAGTTAAACGCAAATCTAACACAATAACTAAAACCATTATTTTTGGCTGCCTGTACAAAGATATTGATGAACATTTGGTTGTTAAATGATGCACAATTGGCTTGGAACATCATTAATCTAATCAACATTTTGTGAGTCATTATTTTGAGTTTGAGAAATTTTTTGTATAACGGCAAGGTACTAAAGCCTCGGCAAATCCAAAATGGACATCATACTGTCACTTGTATCTAGAAGAGCTATATTTATGCAATAATAATTCTCTCAGTTGAAAACAATTCTTTGATTTCTTTCTCCTGCCCTTTTAGCCCTTTCCTGCCATAGCATTTGTTTTCCATGTGGGTCATAACGGTGGAATCTAGACTTTTAAAAAAAAAAAAATGGCTATTGTATATACTACGGCGTTACAAAATACACCAGCACGTTGCTCCTATGCACACTCACCGGATGTTGCTATGTAAACGTTAAGATGGTGGCCATATTTGTTATTAGAACACTTTCGAAATACCACATTTGGACAGTCGCCTCTCAGGACATTTTCAAATGTTCATTCTATAATTTAACCTTTACCAAACTGCCTGAAACAAGAAAAGCCATGCATTTGTTAACGCTGACACTATAGTAATAGAAAAGTGTGTGTGTATATATATATATATATATATATATATATATACTGTTATGAACAAGAATAACAGTGTTTAAGTACTGGAAGGTCCCAAATATGATTGGTGGATGGACTAAATAGTCGTCCCTCCCCTATAAACGAGCCGTCGCTTAGAAAATGTATAGTTTAACCAAAACAATTTGAATTAACTGTTGTTGATAATTAATATATATGCCTTTCTAAAAAAGATTAAATAATTAATTGGATAAACGGACTCTCCAGTAGAAAAACAATGCTATATGATGTAAGACATAGGATAATAGTATATACTGCTTCAATGAGTATAACATACAATATATATTTTAATACAATACTAAAATAGAAATAAAATACAAAACAAAACAACTTATAAATACCTAATATGTTACACTAATTAATGCAACAAGAATATAATATGCTTAACTAAAATGCTTTATACTTAAAATTAATAATTAATAAAATATTTTTAAAAATATTTTTTATAAACACTTGTATAATATATGATCCAGAGACAATGATTATATATATATAAGAGACCAATATCCCATTTCTAATTACACAGGTGGCAAAACACAAGATCCAGCAAATACAAAAATATATATATAATTATAAAATTAATCTTAAAATGTCCACATGAATAAATTGAATTTATTAACTTCTGAAGAAGAAAGGAATGAAATGTTACTATCACATATATGGTTGATGATGTGAGGGGTAGGGATGAGTGATGGGGGGGGGGATAGGAATTTGTGAGGAGTGGGGGGTTGGGATAGGTGGAGGATGAGGGAGGGAAGGATGAGGGGAAAGGGGAGAGGAAAGGGAGGGGGGGGAAAGGAATGAGGGAAGGGAGGGATAATGCAGCAACAACATGGATGGCAAAAAAGGCGGCAGCACTCAAATGTAAGCACAAAAAGTGTATTCAATAATATAATTACACAGGTTCAACGTTTCGATCCACACAAAGGGATCTTCCTCGGGTAAGAAACGTTGTGTGGATCGAAACATTGGACCTGTGTAATTATATTATTGAATACACTTTTTGTGCTTACATCTCTGAGTGCTGTCGCCTTTTTTGTCATCCGTGTTGTTGGTAAAGTATGGTCTAGTTGATTTATGGCCTTAGCACCAGACCATAATTTGCTCATACAGGAGTGCCAGTGACTGCTTTCTCTTATATATACTTTTCTATCTCGAGAGAATGACCATACGCTGACAGGGATAGTATATAGCAACAGTGCTTATGAATGTTAACACACAATCCGGCCAATTGGTGATGCTTCTACTGGATTTCACTGCTTGTGTGAGTGCCTTGATCCGATTGGCGGTATTCAGTCAGTGGCGTCATTCTAGGAGCCAATCAACACACACACGGGTTGCCATGAAGGGCCATTTCGCCCCAAAATGTTGCTCCTCTTATCCGCCTATTTTCCTCCCCCCTTTTCCCTTGTCGTTTCCTCCTCCTTACCCTTCCCTTACCCCGTGTTCTCCCACTCCATTAATTTTTCTTCATATGACATATTTTTGGGTGATACTTCTAGCTGATTGTTCAGTTGTATTATTCAACATTATTGCAATGTATTGTATATGCCCTGTAATTGTGTGGACACATTCTAGTAAAACTTTTTTACAACATACTTAATATGAAGAAAAATGGGGGGGAGAGGCTAATGATCAACTGAAACTACTAGCTCATAGACCAAAGTGTATAAATAATTGTAAATGGGAGGTGCATTTGTGGATTAGAGTACAAACAGAAACAAAAACGAGAATACTAAGGTATTAACTATAAAGAAATCCACTTTGTTGCACACCACGAAATATTAAATAATAAATAATAACAACTTTATTGATCAATAGGTTACATAAAACATATATTACTGTACAAGGAGAACAGGGATTAAAATATAAGGCGTAACTCCCACCTATGCTTCTTGCTGGTACTGGGTGAAAAAATACCAGGGTAAAAAGACCAAGATGATTGGACAATAGAGATGGTAAATGTCACAACCACATAAATAGATGGGGCCCCGTGGTAATTATAACAATAGTAATGTTAATAGCTGGGTCACATACCTTCCTGAAGGTAGACAAATAAGGTCACCAAAAGGGAGACTATGCATGGAGATAAATAATGGCAGATGTTGAGCAAATGTGAATATCAGACCTGGATATGAACAGCACTATACTAGACTGATAGTGAACTATATGTAATGATCAGCCAACCCAAATAAAGGACATAGATCCCTGTAATAATTAGCCAATATGAAATTATAGCATACTGCCAGTAGTTAACAGATTGCCAATGTATAGATAGACAACACACTGATGATTGGTGGTAGGTCAACAATTACTTTAGCGTGGTAGAGTAACTACCTTCCTATAGGGGATAGTCCAAATAGCTGGTAGTACATCTAATAAGATAGGCTGATGATACGAATGAAGTATAGGCTGCAGGCTGAATTTAACAATCTAAAAAATCACGGTGGATAGAAAGCTCCTAATAGTATAAAAACAGACCCATAATGGCGTCTGATGTCTCAATTGACGTGCCCGACACACGTTTCCCTCCAGTTACGGAGCTTCGTCAGTGTCAACACGCCTTATATTTTAATCACTGTTCTCCTTGTAAAGTGATATATGCTTTATGTAACCTATTGATTAATAAAGTTATTTGATATTATTTAATATTTGGTGATGGGCAACAAAGTGGATTTCTTTATAGTTAATACCTCAGTATTTTCTTTTTTGTTTCTGTTTATACTTGATATCAGTATTTTTCGAAGTGAGTGCTGGGAGCCCCACCTTTGTTTCCTATATTGTCTCTTGGGAGGGTATAGGGTCCCTCCAGGTTCCATTTGCACCATAGCTATACGGTATTCATATTTTACTCTTAGAGTGCTGTTTAATTCATATACTTTTTGTTAAATTAAAGAATGAACATTTCCTGCCTTGCATGGTTTCCTGCTGCAACTATCCTAATGTGGTATTTGGAAAGATTTACAAAATGAAAAAGGAACAGAACAGACACCTGAATAAACAATATAAAACTGAACGAAATACGAAGTTAAGCATAGAAGTGCATTCACCCCATATCATATAGGAAAACAGATTTTGACATTATTTTGCTAAACGCGTGCTTACACAGTTTCCTAGTGTTTTTTGTTATTTCAGCTAATCAATTACGCGTGGTAATGTATGGAAAGTTTTCGTGTGAGCTATCCGCTTTACAGGAAAAGACAACCCATGGACTGGCATGCTGTTTAGCCCAAGCATTATGCTGCGTGACATATTTTCTATTTGGCTAAGCACATTGTACCTCCCAGTTAGTTTGTATTCTGTGTATAAGGCAAGGCTCATAAAATCAGAGGATTTGGTCTCCGAACACCATAAACAAGATGGAAGCCAGAAAAGCTAAGGCTGGCTCATTTGTAATCTCTTACAAGTGATCCAGATGTGTTCCTGCTACGGTACCCCCTATTGCTAGTTGAGTAGGTTATAGGAACTGCTGCTGTGAAGCCAGCTGTAATTCTATAATCCTCGTTCCAATGGCTGTCCAGTGCAACATTTTACAGCAGGTGCTTGGGAGAATCAAAAGCAAAGGGCACATTTGTTTTCATGCGTGAGGTGTAAGCCTGTGTTTAAGGGACTGGGTTTGAAATGAAGTGCCAGCTCAGCATGTAACTTTATTAAATACACACTCCTAAAAAGGCAAAATGCCCCACGTGGTACCCAGTGAGTTAATTATTACGCAGATTTGGAGGCAAAAAGAAAACCATGGGGAAAAAAACAACACACATCCCAAACATGGTGAAGGAAAAGCTTTCGCTCATTAAATCACTATAATGCTCAGTACTTCATTCCCGGGTAGGGGAACATTTTTGTCTTGATGCCATCTACTGATCAAAACATTGACCAGCATAGTAATGTATGGGGTTAATATGATTTAATAAAGTATGCTTTCTCACACCCCCCCCCCCCCTCCCCAAAACAAATATGCGTGATGGTTTTTCATTTTATTTCTGTATCTGAATGTTTGGCATTAGAGAAGCCTCATTATCCCCTTGTGTCCTAGCATCTAAGTAATTAGACTGTAAGATGTCAGTTTTGTGGATTCTTGCCTGTAACTTATTTACCATGCAGTGCAATCCAAGTTTAAATTCAGAGTTTATAAAGTTTTTCTAGTCTATCCGCTATATAATTTTAACTCCTTGCATATTGTATTGCAGTTCTCAAGCGGGCTATTTATTAGTGCTTGCTTTTCCATTGGAATCACATGATACACTTAACAGATTTTAGGACAGGATGCTCTATCTTTGTAAATTCTTTATTTATAATCCACATTTTTATAACATTTAATATATACAAAACAATACAACACGACTTAAACCATGTCGGGGTTTTTAAATTTTTCACTCTGCAGTCTACAGTCAGCCATACTCAGACTTATTGTATAATATCGTATAAACTAATTTATACATTACAGTACCGGATATACAATAACACATTAACTGACAGAATTGATACTAATAAAAAACAAACATAAGACCAACAATCTGACATAAATAAAAAAAATTCAATTAAATAATTAGTCAAAGAAAAAATTAAATAAACTAGAACAAGTCAATCCCATAAATAGTAGTCCGGGTTATCCTTATTATTATTCTCACTATGGCAAATGTGTCCACTTTCAAATCCTCACACGGTGTTCTATAAACAGTGAACTCTGACCATGGCAGCCAAAGGCGTTCAAATTTTAACCTAGTGTCAGTGGTTATCCTTGATAATTGTTCCATTTTCATGACCTCCCATACTCTCGACTCCCATTGTCCCATAGTGGGTGTCGCCATCTTTTTTCATTTGGCAGTGATGGCACATCTTGCTGCATTTAGCATATGTATTAATAGAGATTTCCTAATTCTGTGCCCCTTCTGTTTAGCAATATAATACTCGGTTCGTTGGGGATTCTAATCTTGGTAATATTAAAAATCTGCTGTAATATCATATCCCAAAACCGCTCTATTATCTTACACTCCCACCAGATATGAAGCATTGTTCCCACCTCATCACAACCTCTCCAGCACTTATTGGAAGTTCCTGGGTAGCATTCTTTCAGTTTTTGTGGTGTGTAATTCCACTAGTACATTATCTTATATCCATTTCCTAGGATATTCGTTGATTTCGAGGAAAAGCTGGCATTACTCCACATCTGTGTCCACTCGAGTGCTGAGTACTCCCTACCCAGTTCTTTTCCCCAGGCTAGTACAAACCCTGGCTTAGTTTCAATATTAATTTCTAGTAATGCTCTATAGCTATATCGCTAACAAAAAAACAGGTCAAGAAATTATCTAATGAGACAAAGCAGTTACTGAGGAGACAACAAGAAATTAAGCAATAAATAGACACAAGATCAATAATTGAATATGCAGAGTTGTGTAAGATGATCCACAAACGTATAACTGAAGATGTAGGAAAATTAACTGACATGGTGAGGAAGATTATTGAAGATAACAAAAGTTTAAAGAACACAACACAGCAACTTATGGTTGGGAAGGAGCAAATGATTGCACTTAAATAATACTATGGATGAATAATAAAAGGCCATGCACTTATCAAGAAGAGAGTTGATGACTTCTACATGAAATTGTATGAGAACACAGATAACAAAGGGCATAGTCCAGCAGAGGAAGAACGAGAAGAAACCACCAATGATATACAATGTGTATTTCCAGAAGAAATGGCAAACGCAATAAAATCCATGAAGAATGGCCAGGCTCCCGGGAAGATGGAATTACCACTGAAATCTTGAAAAATGCTGGGGGTCAAACCAGGTTTACCCACTTCAAAAGCAGTGCTCTTACCATTAAGCTACTCCAGAGAAGATCCTTGCAAAACTCTTTACATGCTGCTTGAAGAACAATAAAATGCAAGAACAATGGAGAAATGCCATACAATAAGATGCCATTCATCTGCAAGATAGTAGATGATGAAGACCGCAAGAACTACAGACCAAGCAGTCTACTTCCAATCACTTACAAGATTTTTATGAAAATACTCGCTAATCTGCTGCAATAGACCATGGACTTTGCCCAGCCTAGAGGACAAGCAGGATTTCACAGTG
The DNA here is from genome assembly GCF_040206685.1 of Ascaphus truei. Classification (NCBI taxonomy): domain Eukaryota; kingdom Metazoa; phylum Chordata; class Amphibia; order Anura; family Ascaphidae; genus Ascaphus; species Ascaphus truei. Next base: position 129,230,038 of record NC_134486.1, read on the forward strand.
GATATAACACAATGGACCACATCCAAGTCGTACATAAATTATTTCCCGAAGTAGTTAATAAAATGTACAACTCGGTTTAGGATTGGTAGATTACAAAAAAGTTTTTGATTCTGTCTACACCTCAGCGGTTCTAAATGCATTAAGAAGACAAAGTGTTGAAGAAGCGTGCATACTGTAGGTATCATAAGAAAATTTACGAGAATGCAACATGAAGATATCGGCAAAATAAGGATCAGCAAGGGAGTGTCAGGGAGACACCATGTCACAGTAGAACACGGAGCAAATAGCGCACAGCCAGGGAGTCAGGTGGTAGATAAAAAGTATAATCCATTTATTTCAGTGCATGACTGATAAAATCATACCTCAGGGGGGAACACACAGCCTCCTACGCGTTTCGGACGGGTAGGTCCTTTATCAAGGAGTTACACCTTGATGGACCCCCAGAGAGTGTGGGAGTGGGTAAGAGACTTACCTTTATGCTTTATGACTGTTATAGCTGAGTACTCATATTTGGATTACCTTGAGTGGAAACTTCATTATTTATGGTTCATGAGTGACTCACAGGTCATTTTCATTTATGCCCACTCCCACTTGCTCTATTAGGGGATTTCTCCTTAGATGTTTATGTATGGATGAAGTTACTGGGGTGGAGCACCCTATTTTCCCCTTTTGTCCTTGAAGACACCATGTCACCAATGCTTTTCACAGCAACACTTGAAGAATTGTTCAAGACAGTGGATTGGGAAGAAAAAGGAATCAAAATCAACGGGGAATATTTGAGTCACCTACGATTTTCAGATGACATTTTTTCCACAAGTCCAGAAGACCTACAGCAACAAATCTGAGAACCAACCAAAGCAAATAAGAAAGTGGCCTCCAACTTTACAAAGATATGTTTTCCGACCCCAATGACGTTACAATCGGCCACATGCATAACCCAGCTAAGTCTGAAGAAGTCACAGTATTGTGACTAAACACATTGGGCTGCTGTATGTCTGGATACGCATGCGAACAATGGTGACGGTCATTGGGGTCGGAAAATAGCAGAGGTTAATGCCGTAACACAGGGCTGACGGAGACTTAAGCAACTATTCACCTGAATGATGTTTGAATGCAGGTACTGTACACGCATAGCTGTCTGACGCACCTGCTGGTAACCCTTTGGGAATTCTCTCAATGCGTTTTATATTACAATTTGCCATAGTGAGTGGATATATATTCTTGTTCTCCTATTAAATACTTAAATACAATTTTACGAAATAAAGATCTTGCGTGCAATTTTTCATAAAGAACCAGTCGAGAAAGCTGTCTTTGTAACGTCCTCCTCTGTGCAATTGCTCTACAGATGCACCGAAAACATCCTTAATTAGAAGTATTTAACACAAAGAGAATGAGTGGTGAGCACACCAGAGTTTAATAAAAGTAATCATTAACTAAAAGTAAGCATACATCACTTGCATATAATAAAAGTATTAATTGGCACATCAAACTACTTTTAGTAAATGATGCAACCTCCGTTGATGGATTTCTTCAAGGGCATGTAGATCAGGGCCCCCTGGAATTTTCTCTAAGCCAAGTCGTCCAACATGCCATACTTCTCATGGTAACGTGATTGCACATACATGTTTTTTAGGAATTTATATTGCTATGTTGAGTACTGTATATATTTATTGATATGCACTAATTTACCTTTATTTTTATACCCGTCATTGGATATAAAATTATAAATGTATTTAATTATTAATAGTCAAGACCTGGTTTTATAGTGTATCAGTTGAAACCATTATGTGTTGCATCTATTACATGTATGGCTTCATTAGTAAATTGTATTTGTTTTTTTTTATGAGGTAACTTGATCACCCAATAATTGTATAAACATAGGTATATAAGACACTGGTTATGGTTGATGTCGTTTGACCCTGATGAAGTACGTCTAATGTACAAAATGCATTGTGATTGTTCCAACATCTCGCTGATGACTTACGCTATCACGTTACCACGAGGAGTTTGCCGTGTTTGACGACCTAGCTTAGAGACTGCGGAAGCCCCGGGGGCCCCTAATCTTCATGCCCCTTGAAGAAATCTATCAACAGAGGTTGCGTTGTTTGCTAAAAGTCCTCTGGTGTGCCAATGACTATGTTTATTATATGTAAGGGATGTATGCTTACTTTTATTAAAAATTTTTATTTTTTTATTAATCTCTGATGCACTCCTGTAGCATTTTTTCTTGTGTTACAATTTTACACTTTGGAACGTGCACTTCTTTTGCTTGTTTCATAAGTTTCTCCATTTTTGGAAGTGGTATGTCCTGGAAGAAGTTTCCCCAGTCTTCAAGATCCTTTCCCACTGGATTCATTCACCGGGGAGGATTGATCCTATCGTTATCTATTTTTCAACACATTTATATTCTTTTCATATTTGGATTTGCATAATATGAATGTTCTTTTTTTAAATATTTATATGTTCAATTGCTATTTAGAAATAGTAGATTATTGTGAGGCACTCTTGTAATCACTTCTTTTTATCATAGTGATCAGTATGCGTTGATTTATTGTGTGTGCGCGCACGTATGTGTGTGTTCAGTATATAGCCAAGACAGTGTGCGTTGAGTTTTGTTTGAGATCATAAGATCTAGGATAATTAGTGTTCTTATTTCCCCTAACCCTTCCTTAATTTCCTGACTTTGACAGCATCTGTTCTACTAGGTATTCTAAAAGCTTTTATGTGCTAGGATTGCATCTTATTGCAGCACATTACAAATCCAGCCTCGCATGTATCAAAAGACAATCTTGTCAGCAGGATACTGTAGTCACCTGGAGCCAGAACAGCGATCTCTTTACTGCTTTCAATCACCAATGGCTGATTGTCACTGTCTTTTCTTTTTTTCATTTGATACTAAAGTATTTTTAAACAGCATGAATGCAACAGGAAAAAGATTTGCAGCAGAAGAATTAATGAATTGTATTATCCAAAAGATGCACCGTATTACCCATTCTTTGCCTCTCATCGTGTAATATGCCCTCATGCTGCGAGATAGTGTAGTTTCTGTTGCATAAATCACCATATTAAAGACGTGCTGGGATAACGCAGTACTGAAATATCACTGGATTAAACGCATGCTGTGATAACGTAGTACTGAAATTCAGCTTTCTTTCCCTATTCTAGGATCTCATAGGAATTTCTATGCTTAACTTTACAGAATATAGAAAACAGAATATGAGAATCTTTAAGATTTCATATACCAGAAAATGAGCATACTTGTACTGCAACATTATGTAACACTGATTTCGCTACACGCTTCAAACACTGCTGGCGTTCTCAGCCTTCTCCTGTAACCATTACAATCATTCATTGAAGAGCTATTAACCATTAGCGGATTGTGCATGAATACAGGCATACCCCGGTTTAAGGACACTCACTTTAAGTACACTCGCGAGTAAGGACATGTCGCCCAATAGGCAAACAGCAGCTTGCGCATGCACCTGTCAGCACATTCTGAATAGCAATACCGAAGCTGTGCGCAAGCGTGGAGACTATAGAGCGTTATTTACATCAGTTATGCCAATTGCAGTACAGTACATGCATCGATAAGTGGAAAAAAGGTAGTGCTTCACTTTAAGTACATTTTCGCTTTACATACATGCTCTGGACCGATATTGTACGTTAATGCGGGGTATGCCTGTACTGGGAAATGCACTCACTTGGAAAAAACGAGCCGGTGTTTAGACACCATTTTTGAAAGGTTTGCGGTATGAGAATGGCAAGAGTGGTTATATTTAAAGCCGACCCATTATTCATAAAAAAAAGAAGACTATCACTTTTGTAAGTAAAAAGGATTTTTGACTGTTTTCTCCAGTTGCACTTCAGAAACCACCAGTGTGAGTAAGGCATTTTCTGTTTCAGTTTGCTCTTCGTGTGGGTTAAAGTTGAGCAAGTTAGACGGTTTAGTGTGTATTTATATACAGTGGTTGACAAATCACCAAAAAATCTACTCGCCACACAAAAAAATCTACTCGCCACCTAGTACCAAACGTGTGCTGCTTGGGCCAATATTTACTTGCCCGGGGGTTAAATCCACTCGCCCGGGGCGAGCAAATGTATAGGTTTGTCGAACACTGTTTATATATATATATATATACAGGTTGCAGACCTGTCTAAGACATGCAAATGAATATACAGGAATATTTACAGTTGCTATATATATATATATATATATATATATATATATATATATACATGCACACATAAGCATTACCCTGAGGCAGGTTCTTAGAGGACCGAAACGTTGGTTATCTTTGTGCTGATGTGTTTTGTCAATACACTTTTTGCTTTGATGACATTTGAGTGCTGTTTATTTGCTGTTGGTTTGGTGATAGCAGCTGTTACATATATATATATATATATATATATATATATATATACACACACATACGAAACATGTGAGAGTAATCACGTACTGTAGCTGTCAAGGTCCATGAACCCAAAATTAGTAACATTTTGGTGTTCAGGGCCACAAAAGGTATTTTGTGATATTATTTGCTTCGGCAAATACTCTCAGCTTTGGTAAATACTCTCTGCTTCGGGTAATACACCCTGCTTTATAGAAGTAACCTTGGCATGCTCTGAAAGAGAATCGGTTTATGAAACGTAGCTTGATTGCAATTGTTCTAATTTCAGGGGCCGGACTGGTAAACTCCGGGTGCTGTCTCTAAAGATCGGGCTCATGTCTCTCTCCAAGGGCCTACTAGAAGAAAAATACCGATGTAAGTATAATAATGTTTTATTCTCTGACCAACCATGTATTCAGGGCTTACAGCTTTGCAGAACACTACATAGGAAGTGAAATCCAAAAATGATTATGCATTGAGGATAAGAATAGCAGACATACAAAAAATCAATAACACTGATTCAATAACCTGTACCGTACCCCTTTGCTCCTACCAGTAACTGGCCAATAGTCAGAATAAACAACCTTTGTTTGAGGAGCCATTAGAATATTTAGAATCCATACCTAATGGCAGGATTCTCAAACAGCTATGCTTTTAAACATAAGTGCTGTTGAGGGTAACCATTATAAGCAAAGGCAAAACACCATATTATTACTTCAGTTGCTGACAGTCACTATGGGAATATAATTAGTCTAATGGCTGTCAAATATATGCTAAATATTACTTTCACATTTCTCAAATGAAACGTACTTTCTCTTCTCCGTAATATCTATGGATTATTTTGGTGATTGTGTTATAATGTTGTTTCTTTCAAAAGCATCCCCTCTCTTGTTAAATTATATGCTGTGCTGTAATAGACTTCCTTTTTATGCTTTCACTGGTGATATACATACTGTAGCAGTGGAGGTCTAGGATTTCTGGAACTGAAAATAAAATTTCAATGTAATTAACTACAAATTAAATACGTTATGATGGGTTAAGTCACCCCCCCCCCCAACCACCGTACAGTGTATAGCAAAAATAAATATCACATGTGAGCACATTCATACATCTCATGCAGGTCCAAAACCCTGCTTTGCCCCCTTATCTCTTTGCATGCAGTGCTTCCACCGCTGCCAGGGATTCTGGGAAATGACATGCAAATGAGCACACAAGGGTCCATGTTAAAATTGTCATGAAACAAAAGTTGACAGTGTGTTTTCATTTGCATGTCATTACCCAGAAACCCTGGCTTCCGTTGAAGCATTGTATGCTAAGGCTTCGTCCACAGTGGAACGCGCTAGCTTCCACGCTCTCGGGCGTCCTGGCGTCGCGCTTGCAAAACAAACTTGTTTGTATTGCGAAGCGCCGCTCTCCCTGTAGCGCACGTGCTTGCGTGCGCGCACTATGCACTACTACATTGCCATTCTAGTGTTTGTTTCGGCGTGAGCTACCCAACTCACGCCGTAGCCTACACTATGGACGAAGTCTTAGAGATAATGGTGAAAAGCAGGGTTGCAAACCTGTCTGAGATTTTGGAAAGTGAGACCCACTTGAAGTGCATGGAACAACTGATAATAAAATGGTACAGACTTCTAATAAATGAAATTCACTCCAAATTAGTTATATTTATTATATTTCCCCATGATACAACACTCATCAAGCAAAATGGTATCTTGGTTTTTCACCTAATAATCGAGGCATCTCACTAATACACATAGAGAGGCCCAGTATATAAAATGTATTTAAGGTTTTAGTGCAGTTAGCTAGATGGTTTAGATAGATTGAGGTGGACAGATTTCTCACAGTTTCTATACATAGGTTTGTCCTCACTGCACAGGCCCAACTCTTTAAAGTAAATGAGATTTGTCGATTGCTTTTCGGTCTGTCACCATGCAATCACAGTTTAGAAGCGCACACAAATGATTATCGAAATCACTTGCAGAAGGTTGAATCTGTGCAGATTGTGTTTTGTCATTGAATAGTTAATGTGTCTAGAAGGTCATTTTATTTGTATGCTTCCAAAAACTCTTTCAAAGTCCACATGCTACATGTGTAGGGTGACCAGATTTCCAAAAGTAGAACCCGGCACACATTGAAAAATTATTTATACAACAATGACAACTCTTAAAAATAAATATTATAATGGTATTTGTCTAATACCACCCCCATTTATGATGTATTATTGGGTTTGATTTATTTCAGTTTTCTAACATAACACAAACACTCAAGTGTAGGAAAATGACGGTTTGGTTTATATTAATACATCGTTTAATTAAATGATGCAATCTAAATAAACATGCAGTGTCTATTTTTACAGTTTTAAGAGTTTTAAGTGAGTCCAAACAAGGAAAAGCTAAAAGCCGGGACATTTGAACGATTTTGAGAAAATTGTCAGGCCTCTGGGACGTTTAATGAAAATCCGGCACTGTCCCGGTGTGGGACATATGATCCCCCCTATAGATGTGCTCTAATGAATGTACTGTGATATAGAATACAATAGACGGTATCATATAGAAAATCTGTCATACTTCAACTTTTTGTATTATAACATGATAAGGTGCAATAATGTTGTAACCCATATTAAAGGTGAACTGTGAATTCAGTTTCATTTTTATTATTTATTGTTTTACGCCCTTTAAATTATATAGCGAATAGAGCTTATTTAAGGATTGCTTCTCAACACTATGCAACAAAATGTTGACATTCCTATGTAGGCACCTCGCAGAATAACCCTGGAAAACAAGTGGCTTTATCCATTTATATTTTCTCAAACTTGAAGGAGCTTTGACGGTCTATGACTGCATTGACATAATGATTAGTATGTGAGATTGGAGAAATAAAATGATGTTTTAATGCCTGTGTGCAGCAATCTGTGCTTGACATGTGCTCAGGTCTGTACAGGGCTGCTGAATGCTGTTAGGTTAGTGATGCAGTCAGGTCTGATTTGTAAATGCACTTACTCCTAAGGGACTTCTTTCTTTAAAAGCCAGTTACTAACACATAGATTCTAATGAGATATTCTGCAGCACATAGGAACAGCTTGATTAACAATGAAAACCTGGGAGAAACCAGAGTTTTGGCGGTAGAGGACCAACCAAACTGTGTAGTGAATAAAAGCTACAATCAAGCAAAGGGAATAAAAGAGGATGTTGAATTTATTTTCCTTGTGGTCCTGTTAGATTTTGTTGTTGATCTCTTGGATGTCATAGGACCTCTGCAAAATATCTAATTATTCATACAGTATAAGAACTGTTTTCCAATGAAAACTTCACAGAACATGGAAATGTATCAGCAGAATATATATATATATATATATATATATATATATATATATATAATACTGAGTTAAGTTATGGTGAGTAAAAAAAGTGACAAAAACCCTCCACAGGAAAGCAAATATGCAAATATAGCTGTATGCTCATCTGCATGTCTTAGGCAGGTCTGCAACCCCGCCTTTCCCCATTATCACCCAGCATACAGCACTTCCACTGCAGCAAGGGATTCTGGGAAATGACATGCAAAAAGTGACACTGTGTGCTCATTTGCATGTCATTTCCCAGAATCCCTTGCTGCAGTGGAAGTGCTGTATGCTGGGTGATAATGGGGAAAGGCGGGGTTGCAGACCTGCCTAAGACATGCAGATGAGCATACAGCTATATTTGCATATATATATATATATATATATATATATATATATATATATATATATACAAAACGGAAGGATATCTTGGCAAAGTTCTCCGTATTTATGAATAATACGTGACTGGCAAATATTGTACTGTTCTGTTAACATATGATGTGCTAAAAATGTTGCATTCAATAAGTGCATCATCTTTGGGTTTGGATGCTTAGTATTTTCCTGTGAGTTGTTCAAAACAACTCGTTTATTTTCTGACTTTTTCACTTAATTCATAGTGTATTTATTTAATTTCAGCTTATGCTTTTGGGGAAAGTAACTTTCTTCTTTAATGGATGTTTACTGCAGGGCATCCAATTTTGAAGAAGGACCTTTAATTGAAGATGATGTATTCTTTGTTTGGAAAACCTATTAATTGCTCATTAGCACCTGCTGCTCTGTGTGTGCCTTTGAGAGTTCGGTTTTAAAAAGCCCCAGTGGTGACATTAATGGAGCCTTTCTTTCTTTGTTGGCATGGCTGTTTCTCATTTTCAATGTGGAAACAGCAGTGCACACGTACAACCTTCCATTCTGTGAAACATTCGGGACATGTCGTCAGCCTTTTTCCCCTGCTGAAGAGGGCTCAGATCAAGGGTTGACCTTTTCATGAGGAGGTTTGAAAAATCAAATGGAGACATGTATTTACACAACAGTAAAATAAACATCTGGCTAATGGTTTGAAACAATGACTAGGAAATGTAAATGATGTCTCCGTCACTTTTTCTACAGACAGCCTGCAGTGATCTTATTAGCGTGGACTCGTCCAAAGCACTGTTTGAATGCAACTTATGTTTAGAAAGGAATCTTTATAAACATAAGCTGCCCTTGTCTTTGTGCATTCTGCATACAGTGCTACATTACAAAATAATGAAATAAGCACTATTTGTTTGACAAGTAGCCCATTCAGTTGGTCAGAGCTCCTTTGTAACGTGGTTGTACCACGGAGGTCACTCTGCCGAAAATGTCTTCAACTTCTATCCTGGGAAGAAGTAATAATACCCCCTGGTTAGTTTTGTAACACAATAATAACAATAACTTTATATACTGCAGCGCTTTTCAATTTGACAATTGCGCTAGTGCGCTGTAAGCAGCATATAGGATTGTTGCAAATAGTCCCTGCCCAGATGAGTTTATAATCTATGATTTTGGTGCCTAAGCCTGGAACATAGTAAGCGCTTAGGTGCTGCTGCTCGCTGTCGCTTGCTGCCGCTCGCTCTACCAGGAGCTTTTTGCTGTCCTGACAGAGGAGACAGCAAGCGCTTGGGAGGCGGGTATCACTGTGTGTGTGTGTCACTTGGTAGCTGTCAGTGTGTGTGTGTCACTTTGAAGTGGTCTGTGTGTTTGTGTGTCACTAGGGAACCTGTGTGTGTGTGTATATATTATATAATATTTTAAAAATAAAAAAAAAAGACATGTTAAAAAAAAAAAGACATGTTGTGAGAATAAATTATTTATTAACATTGTGCAACTTTGATAAATATATTCACACACAGGCACGCACACGTGCGCGCACATACATGCATACACACACACAAAGGCACACACACACACATGCATACACATACACACACACACACATGCATACACACACATGCATACACACACACACACATGCATACACACACGCACACACACACACATGCATACACACACACACACATACACACGCATACACACACACACACACACACATGCATACACACACACACATGCATACACACACATGCATACACACACACACATGCATATACACACACACACACACATGCATACACATACACATACACACACACACACACAATGCACACACACATGCACACACATATACATACACACACATGCATACACATACACATGCATACACACACACACACAAAGGCACACACACGCACACACATATACATACACACACATGCAAACACATACACATGCATACACACACACACACAAAGGCACACACACACACACATGCATACACACACACACACACACACACATGCATACACACACACATGCACATGCACACACACACATACATGCACACACACACACACACACAATGCACACACACACATGCACACACAGGAGACATGGATCGGGGCAGAAGGGAGACATGGATCGGGGCAGAAGGGGGACAGGGATCGGGGCAGAAGGGAGACATGGATCGGGGCAGAAGGGGGACAGGGATCGGGGCAGAAGGGGGACAGGGATCGGGGCAAAAGGGGGACAGGGATCGGGCAGAAGGGGAACAGACCGTCAGGGGGCGGGCCGGGGGCGGGCGCGTCACTGGCCGGGGGCGGGCCAGTGACGTCACGGAGCTGGTTCGCCCTCATTGGGCGAACCGCTCACGTGACCGGCCTGTCTCGCCGGCAAGCGGGGGAATTTTAAATTCCCCTAAGACCTGTGCTTCCGCAAGCGCGCAGAAGCGCAGGTGAGCCCCTACTAAAGCCGGTCTAATTGCGGCTGTAGGGGCTCAGTGCTGAGCGGGAGCGCGCGTCAGCACGCTTCCGCTAGCAAGCGCCAAACATGGCCAAGGCCTAAGGCACGGGGAGATAAAGTGACTTTCCCAAGGTCACAAGGAGCAGACACCTGTAATTGAACCAGGTTTGCTTGATTCAAAGTCATTGTTATCAGAGTCGGTGTCTTTACTTACTGAACCACTCCTCCATACAGTACTGTATGTTTACCAGTATTTAATGGTGGCCAATTCGTACCCCTAAAAATGTAACAATTGCAAGCCAATATCTTCAGCATGAGAGTTCATTAAAGAGAAAGTTAGGAATCAATGTACAGAGCTTAAAACATGTTATTAAATATTTTATGTACTGATATTTATCCAATCAACAGATAGCTGTTGCAGTCTGAATTAATAGCTACCTCAGGGAAGTTTTTGGATGTGAACCTGCTTGATTTAAAGACATTATTTTTTAACTTCTATCGGCACATAAAAAGTAATTATCTTGGAACCCGGGGGGGGGGGGGGGGTCTCTAGTACAGCTGAACCCCGTTATTGCGCGGTGCTTGGGGTCCAAAGAATCTGATCGCGTTATATATGTGGATCACGAAAAAAGAAATTTATGCTAGCATTGCACCCCTGACTGGTTCCGCGGCCGCTGGATGGGGAGAGCTGGGATAACTCTCCCAGCTGTCCCAGACCCAGCGGCACAGCGGCACCCCCACGCAGGACTAACCCGGCATCAGCAGCAGCAGCTGGCAGCTCTCTCCTCTCCCTGCTTCTGCCTTCAGATTCCGGCTGACAGGGAGAGAGAGGAAAATCAGAGCCAGCTCCCTTAAAGAGACAGTATGTCTCTGTGTGTGTGTCTATGATCCGCCTGAACAGAGAACATCAGAGCGACGCGTTGCCATGGTAACTAGCGTCAGATGACACCGTGGGGTCACGTGACGTCATTTGACGCTGGAGCCGAGGGGGGGGGGGGTGGAGGGTCATGCAGGCAGCCAGCTCCCTGCCACCTGGGACATGACAAACTCTGATGACCCCAGCAGGGCACAGGAGAGGCTAGAAAACGGCATGGTAGGAGATATGCATCATGGTACTGCATATTATTAGGAGCCACGCTCACATCGCGTTATAAGCGGATTCGTGTTGTAACCGATCGCGCTATAACGGGGTTGAGCTGTAATAGTAATAACACAGTTCAAAATAATACGAAAATGGGAGGATTTCTGCTTTAAGTATGAATGAATGCTTTTTTAGTTACCTACACCATCTGTTTAAGCTGAACGTTTAAGACAAGACATTGGTATACAGAGGAGTTGTTCTATAATGTCACTGTCTGAAGTGGGTTTACCCATTGGAATCTTAGTATCTGCTTCTCAAGACTTTTGGAAAAACCTCTTTATCTTCCTGTGCCTCAAGCACCAGACATTTTAAGACCTAATGGGCAAGGAATTGTGCTTGAACAATTCTGTGTACTGCACTGTGTACACTGCAGCACTTTTATAAGAATAAAAGATGAACACAATAGAGGGATTGTAACAGGGGACTTATCCCTGTTCACAAATGTGCCTTTAATCCAGCAGTGTGGTGGTTAACTGCTGGTAGCAAATTAACTAACACCACCTGCCTGATTACAGGTGGTAGAAAAAGCCTGCCTTTGAGACAGGAAGTGACTCCTTAGCTCACGTGTGAGCTGAACTTTGGAGACAGAGCAGAGGTTCTTGAGTCTCCCAGGAGAGACTGACCAAGAGAACACAGATCTCTGGAGCTGACCATGTCTTGAGCTCTGCCAGAAGACACAGCAGAGCTGGTTCCAAGACACAGGGGAAACTTCTAAACCTGAATGCTGACAAACCCTGAAGAAAAGGTAGCAACCAGGGACAGAGAAGATTTTCCCTCCAAACCACAAGGAACAGATAAGACTTTTATTACAAGACTTTTTATATCTGTTCATTTCATGCTATGTGTTTGGGGCAGGGAGGCATGCTTAACTAAGGGAGTTGTGAATTGCATAGTATTTCACTAGAACCACTCCCAAGTGAATAGAAGCTTTGTTTTCCCCTTGTTTGGATGGTTTCCTGATGTTAAGGAAAAGGCACAATAAAGCCTTGTTATAATTTCACCTTATAAAGTCTCCGATTGTGTACCTCTGTGAACGTCCGTCTACATATGGTGTTCGAAGTGGGACGAGAGGTGTCTTTGAAGTAAAAAAAAAAAAAGGACCGGAGATTTTTTATGTGAAATTTTTTTTAATGCTTTTTTCCTACAAACAGTCTGAGCAACTTAAAAAAAAAAAAAAAAAATCTCATGCAGCAGAGATCAGAGTTAAAGTGATACACACCACTGAAACTTACACTGCACTGAAACTTACAAAACCACAGATGGACTCTTTTCCCCAATCACAAGAGGAGAGAGAGACTGCTGAAGCAGCTAAACCTTATTTGCCTATCACAAAGTGTAATATGTTCATTGAAATAGGGGTTTTGCCTTCCAGCCATAGTCAGGGTTCAAGAAGTGAGTCTGCCCTTAAAAAGGGATAGGTGTTTGTTGTTTTCAAAAGTTTCGCTGAAGCAGTGAATACAGATGGTGACCCACGAGCGGTACTGATTTTGCAAATAAAGGTTGCCACACCGCATAGGACTACCAGCTGTGAATGGAGTATATGCAGAAAAGTGTGAAAAATTGATGTAAGACTGTGCTGAAGCAGGGGAATTTTTAGCAAACAAATGCTGAGTGTAAAATTGTCCTAGAGGGGAAAAAGGGATTCCTGAACTGTGTAAAAGGTATTCCAAAGCCAATTGCTGAGTGTTGAGTCACCCTGCCGGGAGTGAAAGAAATATTCCACTGCAAAGAATGTTTTTTTTTCTGCAAGTAAAAAAAAGTCTGCCTATATGTCTTGGGAGCAAAACAAGACACCCAAAGTGTGAAGTGTGAATGCCATAATACCCAAGGATGAGACTGAAAATTACTGAACTCAAGCAGAAAACCAAATTCTGTTGCTGAAGCGGAGAGATTGTACCTAGCAAGTAAATGGTGTAAAGCAAACAGAAGTTTTTCCCTAGCAACTACACATTCAGCATACCTAATGAGAGATTACACCTAGCAAGTAAATGGTGTAAAGCAACTAGACGTTTTTACCTAGCAACTGCACATCTTGTATACCTGATAAGAGAAAATGCATGCACAGTACTGCTGATATTGTAAAACTTATCCAAGAAAGAAAAATTCTACAGAGATGCCTGTGAGAGCTACGACCTCTACAAGCAAAATATGCCCACCTGTAGGACTACCACAATTGGGGGTTCTAGCAAATACAGTGGCAACAGCTGCAATAGCGCCTCCTGAGGTCAGGAAGAAAATTACACCTGATTAAATGAATGCTGTCAATTCCAACTCCAGATTTAACCCTTTTGGTGCCAGGGTTTGAAGGGAGAAGATCCAAAAGGATTCTCTTTGTGATATTTTTTGAATAAAGTCTCCTCCCCTCCAATCTGTCTTTACCTGTTCTATTCCGAGGAACTTTAAACAAGCAGGGTTTTTATTATGTTTGATCCTGTAATGGTTTGACACACTATGGGTTTCTAAACCATTTATAATATTCCTAATGTGTTCTCCAATTCGTCTTTCATTTGCGTATCGTTCTTCCTACGTACACATTAGGAATATTATAAATGGTTTAGAAACCCATAGTTTCTCCCTTCAAACCTTCTCCCTTCAAACCCTGGCACCAAAAGGGTTAAATCTGGAGTTGGAATTGACAGCATTCATTTAATATTTAATATTTAAACTGCAGGAACTTGGAATTCCATTTTATTTTTGCATCTTTTGGTATATCAAGTTAAGAAAATAGAATCAACATGTTTTTAAATAGTCATTTAAATATTTATATAAGTTATTGTTTTAAGCTTTATTGTCATGTATTAATGTATTTATAGCTATGCAAGAGAGTGATCTAAACAGTGCAATCACCTATGCAAATAGAGAGAGAAAGGAACAGTGTAAGATTGGACAATTAAAGGACTGAAGGATATATAAAGTGCTGTTACCCTACATGCATCTACGTCACTGAGGAAGCATTTAGCGAAACGCGTCTGACGGCTTTTTGGTCTTCACAAGCCACCATACAGAGGAGTAGAGTGGAATCCCAATTTGGCCGGTATCACCACCGGAGCGCATGCGCATGCGCGGAAGGCGGAAGCAGCAGCAAGGAGGTTGACGAACGGGAGAGAGACCAGGCTGTGCACAAGTCTGGGCAAACCACCCGATTTTCACACACATCGCTGCACTACCATCTTACCAATTGGGACAGACTCCACGCGGACACCTAACCACCTGGGAGGAAGTCCGGCAGAGACTGAAAACTTCTCATTTCTATGCCATTTTTTAATGGCCGCTTGTGAGTTGCCAATCTCTATTAATCAATTTTGTTTAATAAACGGTATTATACTATGTTTTCCCTGTCTTCCCCCTTTTTCCTGAGGTCACACTAAGAAGCACACACTATACCCAAGGTGGATTCTGGTGTTTCAATGTAAGTGTGCCTCTTATACATCTCATTCCCAGTTTACTACTGTGATTTAACCTTTCCTGATTGTGGTCCCTCTGTCTGTTTTATATTTCATGTGTCCTGGAAATCTGAGTGAAACACCGCACCGGAGGATCCCCCCCCCCCTCTTCTTTTCTGTGACTAATACAGAGGTTGGTGAATCACCTCTGAAAGAAACTCTGGCAGCAGGACTACACTCTATGAGGGACTGAAACTTTGAACCCATTTTAATACGGTTGGCGCAGTTATTTTATTTTTCTTTGTCACTGAGGAGCTGGACATTTCTAAAGAAACGATTGTCAATCTTAATACAAATCTCCAAGTCTCCCAGAAGGAGCTTCAGACCCTCAACCTAGAGAAGGATGTCTCACGTCAGTCTCAAAGCAGATGTGCGTAAATGGAAGGAGGACTGCAAAGAGGCCCTGAATAGTACAGAGACTGAAAAAGGAGAACATTTAAGATTACAAAGAAAAAACTTAAAACTCAAAGAAGAAAATTTTATATTGACAAACGACGTCAAGGAAAAAAATGAAAAGCTGCACGAGCTTAAAGAAATAAATAGACTTTTGGAAGGTGAGAAGTTTGAAGCAGAGCACCGACTGCAGAACCAACTGCAAGGTCTGCGTACGTACCTTGAGAAGGCAGAGGAGAAGCAGCGAACTCTGCAGGAAGACAATCTGCAGGCTGTTAAAGAAATTCAAGTGCTGCAGGAACGTCTGATGACCTAGTATGTCCCCGCAAAGCAGCATGAGAAACTGAAGGCTACCCTGAGCGTCCCCAAAGCATCGCTAGAGGCCAAGCTTAGAACCCAGGTGACCCGCACAAAAGGGAGCACAAGAAGGTCCAGAAACTGAAACAAGTAACTGTGGCCCGAGCAAAGAAATTCATAGTGCTTCACAATGCAATAAAAATGTGGAAGCAAGCTCAGAGAAAGCAAAGCGTGCAGATAAATTCCCTGAGAAGAGACTTGCAAGACGCACTCAAAAAACAGGGATCTCTCGCGGATGAGATTACAGTCCTATAAGGACAAGTATTGACCCTGACTAAGCGTTAGTATCCCACAGCCTCAAAAACCCATGAAGACAAGGGTACAGTGAGAGCTGGGAATGCCGCTCATCTGAAAGACAAGGTTGCAAAATTTGAACCACCTAAACAAGCACTAGCAAAACCTTCAGCCACCCAGCAGGCAACAAAAGAAGTTACACGTGCTGAATTAAAACCAGAAGAATCCTTAGCTGATGATGCCGAAAAGATGGGACATTCTCTGGAAGTGGGTGTGGAATTGCAACTTAATCTCAAAGAGGCTGAACTAGCAACCCCATTGAGTGGGAAAAGAGAGACAGCTTCAAGAGCAGAAAACTCAAAGGGCTGTTTTTAAACGCTCTGCAACTGCTGCTATACAGTCTGCCTACAATAAGACAAGCACCCGACGCAAGGGAAATCTCATGACCACGCATGTAGAAAAAAGACTGTACTTGGAAAAAGTCCTCCTCGAGCGACTGAGGAGTGCTGATCTCAAGCATCTTCGGGAGGAGACAAAAACAAACTGGAGAAAGGGCTCCAATCCCAGCGGGACAGAGGGTTCTCTTCTTCCATCCACTCTCATTTAAGTCACAGAAAGATCTCGAATGAGAGTGGAAGGATGGGCTTTGGCCGTGGTAAGCCCGAGCTAACCACAAACAGGGGAGGTATGTAACAGGGGACTTATCCCTGTTCACAAATGTGCCTCTAATCCAGCAGTGTGGTGGTTAACTGCTGGTAACAAACTAACTAACACCACCTGCCTGATTACAGGTGGTAGAAAAAGCCTGCCTTTGAGACAGGAAGTGACTCCTTAGCTCACGTGTGAGTTGAACTTTGGAGACAGAGCAGAGGTTCTTGAGTCTCCCAGGAGAGACTGACCAAGAGAACACAGATCTCTGGAGCTGACCATGTCTTGAGCTCTGCCAGAAGACACAGCAGAGCTGGTTCCAAGACACAGGGGAAACTTCTAAACCTGAATGTTGACAAACCCTGAAGAAAAGGTAGCAACCAGGGACAGAGAAGATTTTCCCTCCAAACCACAAGGAACAGATAAGACTTTTATTACAAGACTTTTTATATCTGTTCATTTCATGCTATGTGTTTGGGGCTGGGAGACATGCTTAACTAAGGGAGTTGTGAATTGCATAGTATTTCACTAGAACCACTTCCAAGTGAATAGAAGCGTTGTTTCCCCCTTGTTTGGATGATTTCCTGATGTTAAGGAAAAGGCACAATAAAGCCTCGTTATAATTTCACCTTATAAAGTCTCCAATTGTGTACCTCTGTGAACGTCCGTCTACAGGGATAAATCCAATAAACATGAACTACTGTACCATAGGAATAAAGTTTTCACAGCCCACAATATCTAGGGCACATTACTATAAACCATATTGGGTTACAGAAACCTGTAATGCGAAGTTAAGTTAGATTGTCTAAAACATGTTGAGAAAAGGAAATAGTTGCAATAATAACACTACATTAACATGAACCCTCTTATCTGGTGTTAGATCTCTTCAAGGAAGTCTCCGGGGCGGCAGATACATGTGACCAAAGGCAACTTGGCTTGTTGCTTCATGATGCTATCCAAATCCCACGACAGCTTGGGGAAGTGGCAGCATTCGGTGGAAGCAACATTGAGCCAAGTGTCCGCAGCTGTTTCCAACACGTAAGTGATATTTATTTGTACTTAACATATTTGCAAAGAAAACCTACTCCAAAAACACCTAATAGCCAATTCAAGTGAATGGGCCATGTCGGGCTATGTTTACTAAACAGTGTTATTCCATTACACATCATCTGGTCTTGAAAACACCATACAGCTCATTAACGTGGATGGGTCATAAGGAGCTATATGTACTAGACCGTGCTGAGAGGTCTCTTATGGAGTAGCAAATAGGGCACAAAAAAGGGGCAGATTCATTAAGCTCCGATTTGTGGGTATCGCACCCTATTCGTATTAAATATCATTGACTTGAATGGCATTTAACATAGGATCGGGTGCGATTCCCACCTATCAGAGCTTGATGAAACCTGCCAAAAATGTTTCTTAGAAACAAGCATGGTAGGTCCATGAAATAATGAAGGGATCTAATCAAATTAGGCAACCGACCACCTTGAATCACATAAAAAGACATCGAGGCCTAGATGACAGATACAGGGCCTCAAAATATTGTACTAAAAAAAAGCAGTATACATATTTGTTAGGTAATACAAATTTCTCAAACCTAAAAGGCCTTCATCAGAGTGAAGTTACAACTATTACTTGCCATTTTCCCCATCTACCGAAATGTTGTTATTGTAGATCAACTAAGTAAAATACAAAATACTACCCTGTCTTAGAAGTGATCATTTGTGTATATTATTGTCATTGCACCATGAGTGCCTCTTGACTTACAAACTGAACTATAACTTCCCTCATTTATTAAATAACATCTCATTATATGTTGGTACGTGGAATTCAATGATAAAGATTAGCTGTCAAACATTTGGTAACTTCTCAAATATTTCATCTGATTCTGTAACTAATCTAATTGAGCGCATTTAGCATTGACTAAATAACCTGCTAGGATTAGTATATTTTGTAAAAAATAAAATAAATAGATTTCCAACAAGAAATACATGGATCAATTCAATTTGGAACAAATTTGTAAACTTTTATTGTGACAGATTTCACCAAAAAACCCTGTTGCAGTAGTTCTTTCCCTACCTGTATAATAATATTGCATGACGTACCGTATAAATACGTGTATATTCAACCTTTTACTATATTACTTTGTGTACTAGTAATAGTTTAAATATGGTTTTACTTCTAAAAAAAATAGATGAAGCATATCGTAAATCACACAAACAAACTGTGATCTGTACAATCTAGTAACAAGGAAAGATCAAATATTAGAAATGAACTACCGTGCTGTGTTCCTGTATATGTATTGAAGGTGTGTTATGATATTGTATCAAAGATTCTTGCCTTGGAAATGTACTGCACCAGGATGCCAAAAGCACAAATGTTCTGTGCATCTCCTGTACATATTCACCAGCAAACAGAGGTTGTATGGTAACAGTGACTTGTTTGCTCTTTTCCATTCATTATTAAATATAAGGGATATGCTGTGGGTTGTGCAATGCATGCACAAACTGGTTGGCAAATCCAACAATGAACTAGAGCGAAAGCCCACTGAGAAGCCTGCGGAAGGATAGATGAAGATATCTTCAAGCATGTTAGCCTATGAAAGATGAACTTGTCCACTTTGAAGCAAGTCACATTTCCATTCAATTGTTCAGTTTTATCTTGTATACCTCTCTACCACTAAATTATAAATCCATCCCTTTTTAGTCCTTTTTTTTCTAACCTAAAACTGTAATAGTGGATTTTTGTGGGAGGTAAGTACAGGTGAACCCCGTTATAGCGCGGTCCTCGGGGTCCACCCGAGACCACCGCGTTAGTAACAAGGTCGCGAAAAAACAAAAAGGCCACCGCGATTTTTTTAATTTTTTTTTAAATGGCCGCTGCATCACTGCTACCGCGTCTGCCGGAGGGAAAGCTGAGAACTCTCCCTGCGTTCCCAGACCCGGTGGGGCAGCGGCAACCCCACACAGCTCTGACTTGGCATCTGGCAGCTCTGCTCCCCGTCTCTGTTAGTGTTAGAAATGCCCAGCATATCACTGCTGTGTTAAGATCGCACTGCGCATGTGCATGGGATCGGCTTTCAAAGAAGAGACTATGGCGTCCCTGCTTTGTTTACATGAGCCATGTGCTGTGACGTCACATGACCCCGCTGGAACGGAACTGCAGAGGAGCAGGGGGAACAGGCAGCCCACATCTCACAAGCCGCACCGAATGCAGCGAGTGCACAGAGCGCCCACAGAACACCGTGTGAACACCGTGTTTGAGAAGGGGGTTACTGTGAGTAGGGAGGGGGTTCCTGTTTGAGCAGGGGGGATATTTTTAGCAGGAGGGTACTGTACTGTGAGCAGGGGGGGGATACTGTGAGAGAGGGGGGGTACTGTAAGCAGAGGGGGTACTGTGTGAGCAGGGTGTACTTTGAGCAAGGGGGGCTGTGAGCAGGGGGAGATGTTTTGTCCCAATGTTGCCCGACCACCCCAAAAAAAAAAAAAACTATTTTAATTTTTAAAAAAAAATAATTAAAAAAAAAACGGGAGCCACGTGAAAACCGCGTTATAACCGATTTTGCGTTATAACGGGTCGCGCTATAACGGGGTTTACCTGTAGTTTGCATTTGTAAATGCTTTACAGGTTGAAAAGTCTGACTGAGTTCATATTTGTCATATATATTTGGTGCATAACAATGAATGCATAGATACCATTTGAAATACAGAGAGCTGCATAAAGATCAATCATAAGAGGTCAATTCATTACACATCATTTGCCATGCAAAATTGCCTGAAAACAGAATGCAATTTGATACACTAAAAAATCAGGAGTGTTTTCTGTATTCATTAAGAATTATCTACACAGACATATTTCTATAGACACATCTCATTTGCATGCACTTTCCACATCAAATCTGTTCTATATGATAATCTCCCTGCAAGATGCAATCTGGCATCATATTGAATATATTGCAAATACCTAATTTAGAAAGTTGTCTTCCTTTCTGAAGATAGGTGTGTCACCTTAGTCAATAAATCCATAAATCCATGAATCAAATTCTTTTGTTCCACTATTTATTTAGAGACAGATAGATCGCGCTATAACGGGGTTGAGCTGTACTAGTTTTCCCAACAGAAGATCTTGGGCATATGATCTTCAATGTAAATCTAAGTATTCCTATTAGGAGGGGGTTGAGGGGAATGGGTGGTGGTGAATGATAGGAGGTGATGGTCAGGGAGCGGAAGGGGGGAGATGGAGAAATCAGAAAGGCAGCGGGTTTTAGTAAAGACCAGGTCTAAGTAGTGACGATCCTTGTGGGTGCTGGAATTGATCCATTGTTGGAGGCCAAAGGAAGAGGTTAAAGAGAGAAGGCGAGATGCCCAGGAGATTGAGGGATCATCAATACCCAGTTGATGTCCCTCCAGTAAAAGGGTAGGAGAGTAAGAGGAGAAAGAAGGAAAACCAGGATTCAAAGTCAGAGAGAAAGGTGGAAATGGAGGCTGTAGAGGTAGGCGGGTAGAGCAGCTGGACAGCGTGAACCTCAAAGGAAGAGAATGAAACAGATGAGGCATAGGGTGGAGCTGATATTGGCAGCAGGAGGAGGAGAAGAAGAGACCTACTGTACAAATTCACTGCGGCCATTGAGTGTGAGAGAATGACAGCCATAGGAGACTGCAGCCTTCACAGCAGAGTCACGTTGTGAGAGCCAGGTTTCGGTTCGAGCAAATAGATGAAGCGATTGAGAGTAGATGAGGTTGGGTACAACCAGAGCCTTGTTAGTCAGAGAGCAAACATTCCACAGGGCACAGTAGTAGTAAATAGTGAAGGAAGGGAGACAATGAATAGGTATTGGATGGGCTAACACACATAGCAGGCAGGGAGGGAGGAGGCAGCGTGGCGTGGGTGAGAACAGTTGTCTACTGTATATGGGCAGGTCCAGGATTAGGAGAGGGTGATACATTTGTTCAAGTGCTTTTTTATTGAGGGGTGCAGAAATAGCTGGGGTAGAGGTATGTAAATAGTGGTGCAGTGTCTGGGCACAGGCTAAGGTGGGGGGGAGGAGAGCGGAAAAGATGTGGATAAGAGGACGACAGTGTGGAAGTTGAAAAGAATAGAAAAGTTTAGAAAGGCGTGAGGAAAAAGCAAACAAAAATGGCAATAGGGAGGGTGTATTGGGATGCAGTGAAGGTGGTAGGGAGGAAAAGGAGAGCGTTCCCAGGTATTGGAGGACATGGGAAGTATAAATTGGGATAGCAAATTTTATAAATCTGACCTGAGAGGGTAGTATAGCATGTAAGGTTACACAGCAGTTGTTGAAGTTCTATTATTAAAGTTGTGTATAGATTATGAGAGCATTTAAGAAGGTAACTTCTCACAAGTGCAGAGTTGACAATGAAGTGCGGAATCCATGTTTTCTTTTCTTGTTCACCTCCAATTCATGGAAACCAAAGAAGAGAACAAGAGAACCACAACAATTTGCTGCACACTGAATCAGAAAATATAAATTGTATATAATGTGAAAAAAAATCTTAAAAGATAACTTGTAATATGTTTACACTAAAAAAAGCATCCGCATAGTGGTTGTGCACATATATAACACATACAATGTGTAATTCCCATCTCATATAGATATAACTATAGCAAAATAAATCTGCCCAAATAGTCAGTGCTACAATGGTCCCTTCAGTGTGGGAAATGGCTAAATACCAAGATAATCATGAGAATGGGTTACACACATAATAGTAGAAATAGCTATAGTGAAAAAGAGACTTCAAGCCCAGGGGGCAGTTTGCAGACAAAATGTTGCTGAATTGGCAACAGACTTGCTAATAGAAAAAGCTCTGTCAATGGTTGAAATAATTATGAAGTGTCCTCAGAGACAAAGTAGCAAATGGTGAGTTTCAATTTGTTTAGCTTCTTAAAGCCGCGCGTATAGTGCCCGCGATGGCGACGCGTGACATCACCCGTCGCCGCTAGCCGTGGCGTTGCGGGCGACCAGGCCATTGATTGGTTCAGGGGCTGTCACATGAGGCGACAGCCCCTGAAAAATCAAATATTCCCGGCTTAAAAAAATTGCGTCGCTTTGTCGCCGTCGCGCTTACTATAAGCGCACGCGGCGGCAACAATGCATTTGTTTCCGGGCACTATAAGCGCAGCCTGAGGCTGAACTGTTCTACAGTAGCTAATGTGTCCTGCAATAGATAGTGAAGAGTGAGGATATCAGAAGTAGAAAACTAAGAAGTGAGGGTCCCGATAAAGAATCACCCTAACTGCTTTTGAATAAGTTATTCTCTCTCTATGGTAGAAATGAGCTGAAGGAGGACGACAGTAGCTAACCCTGCGCTCGTTTCCACAACCCCTGATCGAACTGCACCCGAGCTGGTCGCTAATGAATTAAGTCACTGAACACTGATGCACGTTTTGCTTGTCACTACATGCTTCTTCCTGGGTGAATTCGAGGCAGTCACAGGTTTGGCTTTTTTAATTGTCAGTTGCTACGCCAACCTGTAATTTCCGGAATTCAAAATTTGGCGCTGCAAATGGAGAATTTGTGAGCTGTGCATCAATACATAATATTTAACAGAAACACATTAATAAAGATACAGTATGCTTTAAACTTTTGAGATGGGAATCAAAATTGATTTATATACTCAGAACCCTTTGCCCTTCTTTGAAATATCTTCTCTTCTGATTGTATGCAGACCCCCACGCTCTTCTACCCCGAAGTGTATACTGATGGGTCGCCCCTTTAGTCTCATTGCAAATGACAAAATAACATATTTATACTATTGTTGCAACTATTTGCTCATCACCTCCTATCCCTGGTTTACCATCATAAATCTGCAAGTATTGAACACCACCACCCATGTGTTTGTTTAAGTAGTTCCTAATGATGGATTAATATAATCAGAATTCAAACAATACAGATATATATCTCAGAGAACAAACCTGCTGTTGCTCTCTCTTACCTGTAGCAATACAGTGCCCTGCAGTATGATTGTTATAAAAGGCATTACTCTCCATGCCACTTTGTCTGTCTGAGGGCTTTAAAACAGAACTCATTATTCAATGTCGTACCTACCTTTATCACTGTGACTTCTGCCTTAAGAAATACTTTTGATAATGAGGAACCGTGCTTTTAAAAGGGTAAAGCAGATTTTTTTAAATGTATTTCTGTTTAACATCATGTATTGATATTTTGTCAGCACTGCATATATAGCATACAAATTTTCCATTTGCAGCGCCTTAAACCACTGGGACAAATGTTTAATTCTGGAGATTATAGGTTGTCATGGCAACAGAACACATTGAAAAGCCCAACCTATGACCGACTCGAGTTCACTCAGGAAGAAGCGCGTAGTGACAAGCGAAACGTGCATCGGTATTCAATGCATCTAATATAATTTGTCAGCGACCAGCTCAGGGTGCAGTTCGATCAGGGGTTGTGGAGACGACCGCAGGGTTAGCTACCGGTGTCCTTCTTCCCCATCAGCTTATTTTTACCATGTCTAATAGAGAGAGATTATCATACTCAGAAGCAGTTAGGGTGATTCTTTATAGGGTCCCTTGCGTCTTCCTTTTCTCCTTCCAATATCTTCTCTCTCTTCGCTATCTATTGCAGGACACATTAGCTAGATCAGTTCAAGATAAAGAAGCTAAAAAATTGAAACTGACCAGTTGCTACTTTGTCTCTGAGGACACTTGATAATTACTTCAACCATTGACAGAGCTTTTTCTATTAGCAAGTCTGTTGCCAATTCAGCAACATTTTGTCTGCAAACTGCCCCCTGGGCTTGAAGTCTCTTTTTTCACTATAGCTATTTCTACTATTATGTGTTTAACCCATTCTCATGATTATCTTGGTGTTTAGCAGATTTACTTTGCTATAATTGTATCTATAGAAGATGGGAATGACACATTGTATGTGTTATATATGTTCACAACCACTATGCTGATACTTTAGTGTATACATATTAAAAGTTATATTTTAAGAATTCTTTTTTTATTTTTCTCATGATATACAATTTATATGTTCTGATTGTGTGCAGCAAATCATTGGTGTTTTCTTTTTCTCTCCCCTGGTTTCCATGAGTATCTATTAGCACTGTTGGCATCTTAGCCTCTGTTTTGGGCTAAGTAAGAGTACCAGTGTCCTGATTAGTACCGATATGTTTTTTTTACAAATTGCCTCCAATTCAACTCCTCAAACACTTCACATGTGACAATTATCAAGTAGCACAGCCAATACAGGTTTACTTAAATACTCCTAACAAAATCACATGACAAAAAGAAAGGAATCATTTAATACATTTCTGTTGCGCTGGGGTGAGATTGATGGGACATTGATACTTTTATCAGAGATGCATGTGTAAGATGCCTCAGCTTTAGGATACGCTTATAGTGATGGCGACGCGACGGTCGCTGGAAAATCAAATAGAGATGACTTCCAGCGATCGCGACCGATTCCGTCGCTCTGTCGCGCCGCGCTTACTATAAGCGCACGCGACGGTGGCAATGCATTTGTTTTGCTGCACCGTCGCCGGCACTATAAGTGCAGCCTTAGCGCACAATTGGGTTGGATCACAGTACTTAGTTGTGCATTTGACTCCCACCTGGAACATAATCTGTGATCCAATAAGAAATAAATTCCACCCAGTCTGTTTTTAACATACATTGTAGGATATTGTACTCCTAGCTTCCATAATGATTGTCCATCCACCAAGAATCTGTTATCACTTTTGGCAGAAGATCAAGCCGAACTAATGTTTAGTTCAGGGGTGCGCAAACTTTTTGAGCTGCGCCCCCCTGCCCGGGAGCGGCAGCGTTCGCGCCCCCACTCTCCAATGACTCGGCGTCAAATGACGTTGCGGGTTCTGTGACGTCACGTGACCCCGCTGCATCAATTGACACAGCGTTGCCATGACTATGCATCGCCGATTACCTGGCTGGCAGCAGGTAAGTGAATTACAGAGGCATCACACCTCCCATAGCATTTAATTTAAATGCCGTGGGGAAGAGTGTGTGGCCTCTGTATCCGCCTGCGCCTCCCCCCATGAAATTCTCCCGCCCCCCAGCTTGTGCACCGCTGGTTTAATTCATACACTCACGTTTAATTTTGGTCATTAGTTTGTAATTCTTTTGTTTTATAGCTGTGGCTCTCGAGTCCTGAGTTGGCATTTCAACTCATTCTGCCTCAGAATAATTAGCCTTGTTTGTTTACATAAACAAAGCACTTCTGTCTGCCAATATCTGATAGAAAGCATAAAGGAAAATGTGGCTATATGGGCTAGTCAAACTTACAAAAAAACATTCAACTGGCTGCACCATGCTGTGCAGAACAATCACGCCTGCCATTGCAAATCCGTTTAATTTCCAGGTGATTGATTGGCAGCTTAGCAACTATAAACAATTGTTTAAACCAATTCATGATGTAATTAATATGCCAAATGAGTTTAAACATCCTATGGCTGGAACTTCTCAACAAGCCAGTTTCAGAATTTACAACTGTAAATCTTACGACTGGCAAACATAGAAGTCAAACTGTGTGACTGTACATCTAAAAGGGACACTTTTTAAAATGAATTTTGAGGTTGGCTCAACTTTCCTATGCTCTGCAATCCAGTTCTTATATTGCATTATAAAATAAGCAAAGCAGACAGAAGACAGGAATTTTTTTTCTAAGTGCAATAAAAAGTGTGTAATTGTTGAATCGTTAATTTCAAGTCTTTGACATGTTAATTATGACCACACTAGTTACTCCTGAAGTCACAAAGCTGTCGTAAAGACCAAAAAGGATAGGTCGCAAATCCATTCGAGAGAATTGGTGGTAATTCATGAAACTGCAATAGCTACAATTGGGGCTCTATTGCACAGAAGCTCCCACGTCAGTGGGCATTTCCATGTGATAGTGCCCCGATCTGCACTATCTTAGTTTAAAGAATATTGCCCCATTGTTTGTGTTGATGAATACCTAGCTATAACACTGTAGAAATTCAGTTAAGTTCAGGACTGCAAAAACTCCAGCTCATTGAAATTTCATTTTATCCGCAAAGGTTCAAAATAAACCAGAAATCAATGTGGAGCAGTTCATTCACTGGATGCGACTGGAGCCTCAGTCGATGGTGTGGTTACCTGTGCTGCACAGAGTGGCAGCTGCTGAGACAGCTAAGCATCAAGCCAAGTGTAACATCTGTAAGGAATGTCCCATTGTTGGATTCAGGTAGGTGGACCTGACTATTACACCAAGAAAATTAATAGGATAGTCACTTAAATGGGGCTAAACTTTTTGTACTTCTTGCAATTATTGGCATTTAAAAGGTTCCGGGGTATTGCAAAATGTTGGACTGGTTCTCAAGAATTGAGGTTAGCATCAAATAATCCACAATTTCAAAATGTATATTTAACAGCTTTGCTGGCAGAAATCTCTCTTTCTGAGGCAGACATAACAACTAATGATGCAACATGCAGTGTAACATTGCTTTGTATGTACAGTATATAAACTTGTATCATTCTAATGGTTACTCTACTGTAGGGATGCTCAAGTTTCCCCCCCAACCCCCCAACAGGTAAGGTTTTCAGGATATCCCAGCTTCAGCACAGGTGGCTTAATCAGACACTGCTTTAGCACACGTGGCTTAATAAATCCCTGCTTCAGCACAGGTGGCTCAATCAGAGGCTCAGTCGATTGAGCCACCTGAACGGAAGCTGGGATATCCTGTAAACCTGTCCTGTTGGGGGGACATGAAGATTGGAGTTGAGCACCCCTACTCTACTGTACCTAGAATGCAGATCGTTAAATAAACCTTTCACAATTTCAGATGACACCCCACACTACCTACTGTACACATTCCCCTACCATCCTCTAAAGACCACAGGCAAACCACTGCTTTGTGATTGCAAGGTTTGAACACGGGGTTAAATGGCAGTGGTGTTGGGGTCACATCGAATGGATACAATAACCCTACTGTAGCAATGGGTTTAATGAGAGGCTACTGATAGCAATCAAACGACTAAACTTTAAAGGTGCTAATAATACAAATAATAAGGGGGTATTTGTATATGAAAAAGTACTAATCCTGCAGAAATTTGTGACCATCTTTTGCGAGTGTAGCAGCTATATCCGCAGATGGTCTTTGGAAGAACACAAAAATAATTTTTATATATTACACACATAATCTTCACTCTGTTTATTTGCAACATTCGATTTTATAGTTACTGTATATATGTTGGAAAGGCTCATTAGAACTTGCTGCAGAAATGTAGTGTTATGCTAATCTGGTACTATTCATAAAATAGTTACTTACTGTATGCAAACGAGACCAGGGACAGCAATTTTTTTTTTTTTACATTGAAGGGGCATATACACACACACACACACTCACAACTCACACACAACACCCACAACTCCCACTCACACACAACACCCACACACTTACACAACACCCACAACTCTAACACACACACACACTCAACACACTCATGCTCACATATACACACCCACTCCCATGCATGCACTTCCACACATACACTCCCACACACAACTCCCAAACATACACAAGCACCAGAAGCCCTCACAAAAACACTCTCAACATAGTCGTATACACAATAAATGCTGCAGGTTAATATAAAAAAACATTTTATTACTGCAACAATATATCCTCATGAACTAACTCTGTAGACTAACTGTAGTAGACTAACTCTGTGAACAATAATACAAATGCATAACACATGGAAATAAAACCACCAAGAATCATACACAAAGAGTAGTTACATATGTAGCAAGGCTTGCTGTCCCCGTGACCGCGACAAGGTGCGAGATTACAGCCGCGTGAACACTTTGTTCAACGCAGCTCGGCTACGGTCAGTCCACAGAATTATTTGTGGGGTAATTTACGACCTTGCAATTCAGTATGTGTGTCCGACAGACGGCGCACTGAATATGTTCGTCTATGCTACAAATACATGCCGGTGATTTACACTTTGTTTTGTGCAGCACCGACAAAAGTAAGTCTTGCTACATCTACATCTGTAAATGTACTTGCAAATAATATAGAAAAATACAATAAAACTGAAATCATACCTAGAAGGTAGATAAAGGGCTTAAAAACAAACACTAATAAACGTCACTAAAACATATCACATAAATATAGAATGTCATTCATTGTCCAGTGGCTCAGAGTAGTCCCAGAATCAATAAAAATGACACTTGCAATGATGGTTATTTAATGTCAGTCCAACTTCTTTCAATTGTATAATTTAAAATCAAATAATTTTATTAGAAGGTGCACACTCCTATAGAAGTGTCAACCTTACATACTGTAGCAAAGTATATAGAAAAGCTACGCAGTAAGAACAGTTGATCAAATTACATTTAAGATGATGTGTTTTTATGTGAAAGGAAGGGCATTGGGATTTAATTAATCATTAAACTGTATTCTTTGAACTTACTGGAAACTGTGCTTTTGCATAGCTACACAGTACAGTATGTTTAGTGTATAAACTGTAAGTGGATAGCATACAGTGCTGTGTTCTTCATTAAAATGTATGTAATGCACTTTTTATTGAAATGCTTGGGACTTGTATAGAAAAACGAATAAAGTAGATGTTATTACTACATGCATCTTTAGGTTTACATTGCAACAAAAAATTGAGAATGTCAGATTGGTAGAAACTGTAGAAGTTTCAAATAATCTGTTGTGATGTAGAGAAGAATGAGTCAAGTTTGCAGACTTGTAACTCCATATTAAAATGTACTTACTCGAAAGTCCCTTGCCATTCAGTGTCAGACTTGAACACTTAACACAAAAATCGTAAGTGCGTATGGGGAATGTTTCAGGTACATTAACAATTTCTACTCTTAATGTATACCAATAAGTAAATATGTGTATGTGTAACAAATAATGCTCTAACGTTTTCAGGTACCGGAGCCTGAAGCATTTTAATTATGATGTTTGTCAGAGCTGCTTTTTTTCGGGAAGGACAGCGAAAGGTCACAAATTGCATCACCCTATGGTGGAGTATTGCTTACCTGTGAGTATTACTAGAATGATGCTTTAAAAATTAATTTTCAAACTGGTTAATTTCGCAGTTTATTTTGCCGAAATCCCTTCTGCACACCAAAACCCACAAGCTGATTTCATGATCTGGGCGGATTCATTCAAATTCGCCATTAACTGCACTCCGGACGGATTTAGTTGAATCCAGAATCTGTCTGCAGATTGTTAAATAGGAACAGAGAGAGAGAGAAACCTTTCTAATTTAATTAGCAGTCGCTGTGTGTGTGTGTATCCCCTCACGCGTCCTTCCAAATAAATTAGGGAGACATGCCTCTGCTGAAAAAGGAGCACACAGTAGTGATATGCAAATGGCTATGAAAAGTATATTTAAATGAGTTCCGTCCCACACTTTCCCATTGATTTGAAACAACCACTGCTTTTCTAGGCCACAGCTCTAGCAGTGTGAGCTAAACCAGAAGATGGCTAGTGTCACTATCACAGCAGTGCTTCACCTTGTTTTTAATTGTGTGTGTCAGAGAATGGGTTTTATTTAATCTCTATTAGAATATCAAGCGAGAGAAAAGGCAATCCTTTAGATGAGGTGTACTCCTAAATAATCAAAGTTGGTGAAATGCCCCTATGAGATGTATAATGACGTGGACAAAGTAACTTTTAATACATATACAATACAGGGACAGGACAGAGGGGAATGACAAGAAACAGATAATGAACTAAATAGAATAGATAGGGATGGGCAAATAGCTAGGGGACATGCAGGTAAAATATGGGGCAACTGAGAGTTTGGCAAGTAGGGAGACATCCATATTAAATACAGATAATACTAGAATACTTCTAAAGACTAAATATAATTGGAGTAGAAAGGCAGGAGCAGATAAGATAACAGTAACACAAACTGTAAAAAAAAAACATAAATGCATGCTAGCTAATGCATGAAGCCTGACAGATACAATGGGGAGCTTGAATTAATAACTACAAGAGAGCAATATGATATCATAGGCATTACTGAAACATGGTGGGTTATCCAATGGTGGGATAACTCGACTGGGCAGTTAATTTAGAGGGATATTCCCTTTTCTGGAAGGATCAAGCAAATAGAAGAGGAGGTGGAGTATGTTTATATCTTAAACCGGATCTAAAACCTATTATAAGGGAAGATATTTATGAAGGGATTGATGAAAATGTAGAGACCATGTGGATAGAAATTAGTGGAGGTAAAAGTACAAAAAAAAATGTTTATAGGGATATGCTATAAACCACCAAATATCTATAAGAGAGATGAAGCCAAAATACTTTTGCAAATGGAGAAGGCATCAAAACTAGGCCATATTTGCATAATGGGGAATTTTAATTATCCAGGCATAGACTGTGGCAATGAGATTAGCATTACAATGAAAGGGAACAGGTTTTAGGGGATGCTTAAAGACAATTACATGGCCCAAATTATTCAGGAACCAACCAGGAGAGGGGCAATACTGGATTTGGTAATATCAAACAATGTAGAAGTATAATAGTAAAATTTCAAGTCAGGGAACATTTGGGAAACAGTGATCATACCATGGTCTCATTTGAAATAAACTATACTACATGGGTTCAACAAAGACTTCAAATTTTAGAAAGGCACATTTTAATAAACTGAAGAATAATCTACAGGGAATATATTGGGGTGACATTTTTGCAGGGAAAAATGTGGACGATAAATGATTGATAGAAAAGCACACTCAGTGTGTACTCGTGGGTAACACATAAAAGAAACAAGTCTAAACCAATGTGGCTAAATAAACAGGTAGGGGAGAAAATAGACAAGAAGAAGAAGGCGTTTAGATTCTTGAAGTTAGAAGGGACGGAGGCATCATATCAGAATTATAAGGAATGTAAGAAAAGTTGCAAAAGGGCAATCAAATGAGCAAACATTCTAAATGAAAAAAGGATTGCAATAGAAACTGAGATCAACCTTAAAAAGTTCATTAATAACAAGAAAATCAGAAAAGAAAATATAGGACCCATTCTGTGTGAGATGGGCAAGCAAATTTTTGGAGATAAGGAAAAAGCAGAGTTATTAAACAAATTCTGTATTTACAAGGGAAAAATCAATTGCAATAACTGTGCCGCAGGAGGAAGCCACAACCTCTATATTAACAAACAATTGGTTAACTGATGAAGAAGTTCATAGGCGGCTTGATAAAATTAAAGTAAATAAGGCACCTGGCCCCGATGGCATACATCCAAGAGTTCTTAAAGAGTTAAGTTATGTAATAGCCAAACCATTATATTTAATATTCAAGGACTCGATCTCCACAGGCTCAGTACCACAAGATTGGCGTAAAGCAGATGTGGTGCCTATATTTAAAAAAGGGAGCTAGAACACAACCGGGAAATTACAGACCTACAGTATAAGCCTAACATCAATAGTGGGGAAGCTACTTGACGGTTTAGTATGGGATAATATTCAGGAATACCTAATGGAAAACAAAATGATTAGTAGTAGGCAGCATGGATTTATGAAGGATAGATCATGCCAAACTAACCTTACTAGTATCTTTGAGGAGGTAAGTAGGAATTTAGACCAGGGTAATGCAGTTGATGTGGTCTACTTAGATTTTGCAAAGGCTTTTGATACAGTTCCACACGAGGTTAGTGCGCAAAATAAAGCAAATTGGACTCAGTAAAAATATTTGCACCTGGATTGAAAACTGGTTGAAGGGCAGATAACAGAGAGTTGTTGTAAATGGAACCGTTTCAGGTTGGGCTAAAGTTATGAGTGGAGTACCTCAGGGATTGGTACTGGGACCCCTGCTTTTTAACTTGTTTATTAATGACCTTGAGGTTGGCATAGAGACCAAAGTCTTCTACTTTGCTGATGACACTAAATTGAGTAAGGTAGTAGAATCAGAGCAGGATGTAAGTTCTCACCGGAAGGACTTGGAGAGACTGGAAAGTTGGGCAGGTAAATGTCAGATGAGGTTTAATGCACATAAATGTAAGGTTATGCGTTTGTGAAACAAGAATAAACAGGCGTCTTACAAATTAAATGGCCCACCTCTACCCTTGAAGTGACGTAAAAAAAATGTTAGGCGCAGTTTGCATAGTGGAGCTACGAAATGTGCATATTTTGTCCAACAATGCAAGTTGGAGGCTTTTTTGACAAACCGATCTGATTGGTAGAGCCAGAGTGAAATTGCTTCTAAAATAGCCTTTGACACCGATTGGGCATGCGAAAAGATCTTATAGAATAGCAAAGTATGCCTATTTGCTTCTGAAAGGCACTTTAGAAGCGGTTTGTCACACTGGGGAGCTAAGCAGAGAGTTTATTTCTCATTTTCTCTACCAGGTATTACCGGTGACATTATCAGATGTATACATATTAATTTTATTCTATTCTACCAAACTGACAACCTTGAGTGAGGCATTTTATAAGTTACAAAAAAAAAATGAAAAAGGGTAAAACAGATAGAATAGAGGAACAAAACCATAAGAGATGGGGTAAGGTACCAAATTCCTGGGTTAATTTTAGATTATTTTTCCTGTAAGGGGTCTGCTATATATAAACATTCCATTTCTACATTATGAACCGTGAAATGTAAATGTTATTTATAATACACCTTGTACATTAAGATGTCAGTGTAAAATATCAATTTACTCACTGGATTTTTCCATTAGATACAGAAACTGCAGCAATAGATGCATCTGGTAAAAAAATTAATGCACTAAAGTTTAGTGCTTGAAAAGAAACAGGTGTAGATTTCCAAATCGCCTTTGAGCATATTACTGCATGAAGAAGTAACTAAGTGGTATCAGAAATACTGTACTATCCAGATGCACAAAAGCAGCCTGCCGCACTAGTTCACAAAATGTGGAGGCCTGGAGATGTATTTGTTAATATTTTGGGAGCCTACTGAAATGGTTAATTGAAAACATAGGTTTCCAAGGCATACTGCGTAAACCGCAAAATATATTGTGCATATTTATCTTTGTATTGGTTTTGCAGAGCCCAGTCCATCATCGTAGAACAAGACAGGCACCACAAAACACTAATCTCCAGGTCTACATTTTATTGTACATGATGCATAAGCAGATAAAGTGATTGGAGTCACTGAAAATTGTTGTAGGCAGGCTGAATCATGCTCTTTTTTTAGCCAGTATCTTAATCAAAGGTCCACTCCTTTTCCGCCTAAATAGCAACTCTTATTCTCACGGTTATCCAAATTGATTAGCTCACCACTTAGCAGATGTGGGGATCATACTTGAACAAGCTGGCAGTACCTTGCACTGGCAGTGTGAAAAATATTTAGCTGTCTCCTTATTCCCTTTCCTGCACTGTTTCGGCACATTCATATTTCCTTGCAGTAGACTGTTAATATTGCTTAATGTAGATCATGATCTACTGTACTATATCTACTCGTAACGATTGCTTTACTTAGTACAATACATACAGTATCTGGTAATCTAAGCTTGACTTCTGTGGAATTTCTCTGAAGATTTACATATCTATACACAGTACTATATTGCTCTTTACATTGCAAGATATATTATATAGGAATGATGTGATATCTCCATGGTTATTGAAGGGTTTTGCATGTCAGAGGTGCATGGCTCCCTTGTGATTCTCTTTCCTGAAACGTGACATGCTCCAGTATAAAGCAATACGTACTCCCGTATTGCTAAAGATTCTTCTACTTGGAGGGCAGAGAACGAACATTATTGGGACTTTGGAAAAATGGAGGGGGGGCCATGTAAATAATATTAATAAATAATAATAATTTTATTTCATATAGCGCTTTTCTCCCAGTGGGCCTCAAAGTGCTTCACAATTACAATGCAGTGCGTGGTATGCAGCACTGTACATGCGATTTTGACAGACACCGTCCCTGCCCCGTATAGCTTACAATCTATGTTTTAGTAATGCTCCTTTAAATACAATATGCGAAAGGCATACAATGAGTTTGTGCATTTGTTTGTTTCTGTCGCCAGAATAATCCTGTAATATTGGTTTACGAATAGTGCTCTATTTAATAGTCATTAGTGTTTACAGCAACCCCTATACAGTACTGATTACTCAAGCAGCAAAGCCCTGTTCATGAACGTTGTCAAGGTTTAGAGCAGGGGTGCTCAACAATGATTGAGCCACCTGTGCTGAAGCTGGGATGTCCTGAGAACCTGGCCTGTTGGGGGGGGGGGCTTGAGGACTGGATTTGTGCACCCCTGGTTTAGAGGAGACTTACAGCAGAGCAAGCAGTAAATGCCTTATTTTCCACTTATAGCTGCCTGGGAAATAAGTTTTTAGTGTTGCTAAGTAGTAGAGATCTCCAGTATCACTCAAAACATACTAATTGTCTCCTGGCTAACACAGAACTTCCAAGCATTTCAAGAATACACACGCTTTTCTGACTTCTAATCCCTTGAGGCAAAACTTCAGAGCTGATACTTGTCTCCCAAAGGATGGATCCGCTGTTGTTGTAATTGCTGTTGATTTGTTACTTCAGAAGGATGCTGACCGATATTGTATTCCCCTAAAGAAGCTCATAACGTGGTAGGCAACATGTCAGGAATTATTATCTTAAACGGCAGTTTATTCCCTAACGGGGGAATATGCTTCAGACGTAATAATGCTTACTCGCAGACATGCCTCCTGAGAGCGCTCTTGGGTAGAAGAGAAATAATGTAATTGGTGCTTACATTTAGAGAAAGAAGTAGGCTTTCTACATTTTCTAGGCCGTATGGTTATTGCATAATGTAAGCAGTGTAGTACCTACTGTACACATGGAAACTACTTTTTTACATGGCATATTGTTTTATTTGGAAGTCTTTTAAAGAGGCAATTCAAGCACTTTTTTTTAAACATTTAAAAATTATATATGTAGCGCTGTTTCCCCCACCCTATGGGAAATGTGGCGGCTACTTTATCTGTGGCTCACAGGAGGCCTGAACCTCCGCTGCTGGGAGCCCGGGGTGTACCCGATCCGTCTGGTGACAGCGCCTCCACCTGTGAGGGATCCTGTCAGCGCCGGATAACCCCTTCACAGGACCCAATGCAATTAGATCCCACACTTGTATTTAATACCAGTTTACTGAACACAGGTACAACTAGGTATGTCATTAACCTACATACAATATAGGCCTCGCATGGCCGTAGCCCCACCGTGCCCTTCAACTGTAGTGTCCACCCCTGATGGGATTTCCCCAAAGTACTGAGGGGCCCCTGGGCACCCAACCTCCCTAGTGTCCACAAGAGCCAACCCACTCAATGTGTGTGACAGCGCTGCCCACAGTAACTGAAAGTGTTATAGTTGGTGCACGTTGTGAGGTACCTGCCCACGTGCTCCAGCACCCGGGTATGGCCGAAAAGCAAAAGGGATCCACTGATCCAGCGACGTCGATGTCAGTTAAGCCTCCGCCTCTGCGTGAGGTGAACTCTGTTAGGAGGGTCTCACATTTGATAGTCTATGATAGTGCAGTGGTGGTCCTGCCCCAGACCACAGTCCACAAATCGCTGTGCGGCGTCTTCAAATGGCACTATACACTAACTGTATACAGCTACAGGGGAAATGTCCCTAGCTAGGGGTTTCCCTGTAGCAGCTACAATCTGATTAGGTGGGTGGGGCCTATCTTGGACCTAAAGGGTTAATCTGGCCTAGTCTGGATGCCACTGACACCCAGACTCTACCTTCCCTTTCTCTGTCCTAGCTCCAACAGTCAGTACCTAAAACTGTCAGAACCCCAACTGTCAGAATTCTAACTGCCATGCATCTCTCAGGCCTATTGGTTGCCTGGCAACATGTGGTCTGCTGCCCCTGAGGCTGCTTTAACTTGTAGTTCCCCTGCTATGCTATACTCCTAATGGCTGCCTCTTGCGCTTGCTTCTGCGCATCCCCACCGCACTCTTCCCAGCCTCTGCTGCCTACTCGGGCGATATATATTTTACACAGGATTGAAGTAGGGGTCTATGGAGCTGAGCCCTATTAATTTCAGCTCTGGGGACCACCTGCTTCCTGAGATACAGACCTCCGAAGGGGTGCCGGTATCTCTCTGCTTTTTAAAGCGTCAGCGTTACGTGATGACATCATGACGAACCTGATGACATCATGACTTCCTATTGACCCGCAGAGCATGGAAGCTTTTAAAAGCGACAGAATGATGGTGCAAATCAAGGCGCTAAACACTGAAAGTGATCACTAACTATAAAGTGATAAAATAACGATACAATATCATACGTGAAAGTGATTTAAGTGACTATAATAATGCCAATTGGCGTGATAAATTAAATGTTGCAACTCCCTGCTCAAACCCACTGGCAGGGACTGTCTTCACTGGTCCCCAGAAGGTAGATACGTTTTTTTACAACCCAGGGGGAGCATGTAGGAAAAAACAACAAGAAACAGCAATCTAAGTGCAGATGGAAAACTTTGTGAGTCAATTCACAGGATATCTTAGCTCGTAAGTACAGCTTACTCACAAGATGGGAGTGGTATATGTGCAACAACTGGTGACTTGAATATGTGCTAGCTCCTATATCCAGGCGTTGATACACTCCAACTCAGGTGCTCAATGCGATGGTGAAATGCAAAGACAAAAGAACATATCTATGGTGCAGGTCAATAGTATAAAGGTTAATCTTTTATGTAGATTCTAAAAATGCACACTTACAATGCAAAACTGGGGATATCAGTCCACACCCATTGATCAATTAAGGGTCAGGTTTTTTAATTGTAAACACGCTGCACCATTTTCTGTGTGTGACTTTGTATATTATTGTATAGTGCAAGATTACCCACACAATACTATTGGAAATGTTGATGGCAAGAGGCACAGGATAAACATGGATCTCTTTGCTTTCACAATTTCACTGACACTTGCCCCCCTAAGAGCTGCAGTTGGGAGCTGGAACTAGTTGTTATGTCTTGATTCTGTTTGACCAACAGAGAAACATTAGGCTTGTTGCAGTGAGAAAAAACAAGTCCAACAAATTAAGGTACAGAATTTTGTTTCCCCAGCAGAGAGCAAAATTAAAAGATCACAATTTGTTTTTCATTGAAAAAATACTTTTTTTTTTATAAATAGAAAATTATTTATTTTGAAACAAAAAAAACCATAATGTCAAGACAGACTGGGTAAGAATTGTTCATTTAAAGAAACGTTGAACACGAAAAGTGTAGAGAAGGAGTGACTCAGTCAGTTAAGACACTGAGGCTGTAAACAATGACATTGAGTTTGAATTAGGGAATCTGGTTCTGTTCCCAGTGTCAGCTCCTTTTGAACTGAAGATAGAATGATTTCAAGCCTAAATATTAATTATGCTATATTCTCTATATTCATATATATTCAGCATGTAACTGGTTAACATAAGTAATTTAGTATTAAGTTACAAATTATTGGAAAATGATAAGTTGCCTCTTCAAAGATAAGAAGATAAATTAGTTGGTAAATTAGTCGGAAGACAGGCAGTGTAGAAATGTTTGCTGAGTTGCAAGAGTTTGGAATCAAAGGTTAGTTAAATAGATAGTTTGTAGTAAAAGACAATACAATAAAGTTGGGTCTTAAAAGCTTAGGAACATAGGATTAACTGTAGTTACTTAGTGACAGAACAAAGAGGTTCTTCTAAATCACAATAAATATTGCTAAAGAAAGAAACAGTGTTCTAATGTTGATGATTAACTGAGAACATTTTGGGCTGACACTGAGAAAAACAAGTGATTGCTATGTTTAGACTGGCTATGAGAAATGTATAAAGATTGCATTTGGATTTATAGAATTCAGAATCATTTAACACCACCAAGCTAAGAACAAGCTAAGGATTCTCCACTCTAACTAAATTCTATGTGCCTGAATGCTGTAACTCATGGGTGCGCAAATTGGGGGGATTCTCTGTGGGAGGCGCGGGGGTTACAGAGGCCCTGTGCACTTCCCGAAGGCATTTAAATTAAATGCCGTGGAAGCGGCGAAGGCCCCTGTAACTTCTCCTTACCTTGGTTCAGACGGCTTCTGGTGACACGTCGTCATGGCAACGTGACGTCATGATGCCAGAGCCAAGATAAGGAGGGATGTACGAGGAGAGGGGGACAGCCGGCAGGGGGGAGCAGGGGAAAAAGATTGCGCTCGCCTGCTGTAACTGACTGAAATTATGCTGTAAAAGATGGTTTCTATTATCTCTGAATAAATTGAGAAAAGAACTGGACTGTGGACTATTTGATATATATTGAAAGGTGGGACATTTATTTGCACCCATCTAATGAGCAAATGTTCATGACCTTGGGCAAGTCACTTTATGATTTTTGTGCCTGAGGCACAGGAAGATAGATTGTAAGATCTACAGAGCAGGGACTGTGTCTGTAGCAGTCCTATGTGCTGCGTACTGTGCACTATACTGTCATTGTGATGTGCTTTGAGTCCCATTTGGAGAAAAGTACTGTATGTAATAAAGTTATTAATATTTA
Source organism: Ascaphus truei (assembly GCF_040206685.1). Classification (NCBI taxonomy): domain Eukaryota; kingdom Metazoa; phylum Chordata; class Amphibia; order Anura; family Ascaphidae; genus Ascaphus; species Ascaphus truei. The sequence continues at coordinate 129,269,228 of NC_134486.1, forward strand.
AAACTTACATCAAGTAGGTATAGCCTAATTTAGGATGTACATAGTCCAAAATCCTTGTGTATGTTAACGTCCTGGCATTCTCTTTCCCTTTAATTGTTGGCATCATTTGTACGATGACTTTTTGATTAGTGTACCACATTTTGGCCTGTTCTAGGTTTCATAATAAGTACTTTTGCTTAATGCAAGAATGTTCACTTGACAAAACTGTGTCCTCCTAACGAATTGGGCTAGAATAACGAAAACATCAGGTGGCTCAGGTGTATTCTTTATCTGATGATTACCACTCTGTCAGTGTGAATGAGTTTAAATGCCAGATGATGAGCCTTGCCTCTTATTACCCTGCTTGGTGGTTTTTGGGCTTCTGTACAGCTAAGTTACTCAGATGCTCACAAGCATGTAGCTGCCATTTACGCGCAGCCAAATGGGCATCTAAGCAAAATTGTTATTGTATTAGCATTCTCTGTATATTCATGCAGAGTGGTGACAGTGACACAAGGAACACAGTGATGCAGAAGAGTATATAGCCTTAAAAGATAGAGGAGAATTTTGTAACTAATAGGGGATTAAATACTGTAGGAAGCCAGGAGAGGGATTTCAGCATGAGAGAAGCTAAGACAGGGTTAGGAGAGAGTGAAGCGATTCTAGCAGCAACTTTTAGGATTGATTGTAGGAGAAACAGGTGAGAGGCAATAAGGCTGTACAGCAGAAGGTTACAGTAGTTGAGACGGGAGAGAATGAGGGCTGGCGTTAGAGTTTTAGCAGTAGAGCCACAGAGGAAAGGGCGTATCTTTGCAATGTTACGGAGGAAAAAATTACAGGTGTTGGCTACATTGTGTATATTGAGTGTTAGAGGAGAATGTGAGGAACGAGTCAAATGTGACACCTAGGCAGCATGATTGTGATATTGTGTGTATGATAGTGCTGCCAACAGTAATGGAGAAGGGGGCAGTAGGTCCAGGCTTGGGAGGAATTATGAGGAGCTCTATGTTTGATGTGTTAAGTTTGAGTCAGTGGAGGGCCACCCAGGATGATAGAGTGGAGAGACATTCAGTGATCACTGCACAGTACATACTGCAATTAACCCAAAGTGTATGGTTGATCAGTGTGAAGAACTCTGGGATAACAGAAAAGGCAAAAGTAGTAACCATATGTGCTTTTGGTGCAATGAGAGTAAATGTGACCGTGTACAATAAGTGGGGAAGAGGGAAGATACACTACTGCAACTTGTGTATCCTATATTCTCATAGTTATTGCCAACACTTTGTCTGAATGCTTCCTGCAAAGCTCATGTCATTTCTCACCAAGGCAATTTAAGTTGTGCAGACACTGAGTAAACTGGTGATTGCAAGTTGTGCTTGGGGAGCATGAAGATGGAAACACATTAACTTCTTCCACATACACAAAAACCAAACAAAAAAAGGGTAAAATAAATAGATGATGCATAGTCCTTGGGCCTGTAAAATGTTTACTCAGTGGTTACAGCTGGGATTGAAAAATGTGTTTAAAAACAGGATTCTTTAGCAGAGCAATTTAATAAGTTCAGCTTTCTTGGAATGATTCCTTTAGCTGTGGTGTGTAAGCAGCGTGATGCAGCAGGCTATTCACTTCATACAGTCCCTGCAGAGGCACCAGATAGTAAAAATGACACTTTCACATCATCTTTCCCGCAACCAATGTTTTAGACTGTCACATAAAGGCATATAGCTTTGAACTTGTCTGCCCTTTTTTGTGTTCCATTTTAAATTTTGTTACCAAAATTCCCTTTGCATACGTTGTGTACATGTTTTCTTTACTTTATCTGTTGATTTCTGGCTACATTGATAACAAAAAAGAAACAGGTCTCCGTATGCTGCACTCTCATATACAATTAACTAGTAGTAATGTTTTAGTTAATAATTTACTTTTATTGGGTATATACTAAAATATAGTCAGAAAGGTCGCCGCCCTGATGTTATTACGTCAGTAACATGTGATCTCTGAGGGCGCTGAAACACTCCACTTGCTCCTCTGATGGGCTTTGCTACCGATGGAAAACTAGCAACTAAGTATCAGTGTTTAATGTGTACTACTGTACCTAAAAGCCTATTATATCAGAATAGCAGTGCAGGGTCCTCTAAAGCAGGGGAGCGCTAACTTTAGTTGCTGTGCCCCCCTGTCTTGCTTGCCCCGGGTCTCGTGCCACCGCCCACCCCCTAACTTGTATCCACATCAAATGACGCTGCAGGGTCATGTCACGTGACCCGCAGCGTAATTTGACGCGTGTGACGTCACATGGCCCCGCGAGTTGCCATGGCAATGCATCACACAGTCGGCTGAAGTGGTGTAAGTGGAGTGTTGCAGGGGCCTCACACGATCCCCTGGCATTTAATTTAAATGCCTTGGGGAAGAGCGCGAGGCCTCTGCAACCGCCCGTGCCGCCCCAGAAAAATCTCCCGCCCCCCAGTTTGCGCACCGCTGCTCTAAAGAGTCTATCTCCATTCCCATGATTTGACTAGGGTTTAGAACAGTGACACTGAACATCATTGCTTATATTCAATAAAGTATATACTGTACTGAGCAGACTATACTGTATAAGAGCTTTCATAATTTACTATTACTGCATAATAATACGGACATCTATTCATCCACACCAGATTTTTTGAAATGCTCACAATATCATATAATCTACTATATATTGCTCAGTATATAGAAATTCTATATTGACCCAAAAAGGGCTATACTTCATAGCACTATCTGCTGCTACCCATTTACTCCATCAGATAAGATCTCTCCTGTCTGCACCTTATTCATGAGGATTACATGGTGCACAGGTTTCCAGTCTCTGCGTGACACCACGTATAGTGGGGATCTGGGATTGTAGGGAGGGTTGGTGTTTACTGTGCTCCTCACCATACGGTGGGCACTTCAGTGGCTCAGTTTCCCTCCTTCATTTATTACCCCTCCCCCCAGCCTGTATGCATGTCTGCACCAACATATGGGATTTGATTATTCATGTGAATACACAGCTCTTCTGTCCCACTTCATCCAATGAATTTTTCAAGGATTTCATTGTGCCAGCATTAATTGTGTTTGGGGTTCACATCCCATTTTTTCTACTCTACAAGATAGATCCTTGGCTAATTTAGGACTAAAGCCCAGGTTTATACTCACTTGGACCATTATAATTACACATTACCTACGTCTATATACTATAAATAAGACACCACACTCTACTAATTACCCTTGGTAAAATCACATTTTTAATCGTGCTATTCACTGTATGTATTATTATTCACTTATTCTGTTTTATTTAATATTTTGACTATATTTTAGTATATACCCAATAAAAGTTAATTAACTAAATCATCACTACTAATTAATTGTATATGAGAGTACAGCAAACAGAGACCTGTTTCTTTTTGTTATCAATTCATATATATTCCTGTTTTGCACCTCAATTACGAATACTGTGAACTCAATATATGCTGAGCTAGAAGAGTCTTTAGAATCTGCAGTTTTCCACCTGCATACTAAATGTTTTTTTCATCCTTTATTACAAAACAAATTAAGAACACTTCAAAAAAAGTAGTCCCATTTTAAATGTAAATTAAGGTAAGCATTCTGTATATTTGTATATGCTCGTTATATCAATATTGTGTTGTATTTTTGCCTTTGGGGTCATATGCACCATTCAATGCTATATTGAATATTTTTTATGCACTATCCATAACATGCTCTGCTTACTTCTCAAACATAGAGGCATAACACTGTCACTCCTCTCTGAGTTACAGTGTGTGTGTATATATATATATATATATATATATATATATATATATATATATATATATATATATATATATGAACAACAAGAAAAGAAAGCGCCCGATCCTAGTGCAACATGAAAAATACACTTTTAATAAAAATAGATTAGGTCCAACATAAATGCACTCACAAACAAAAAATCAATAAAAGCATGTAATGAGTATACTCATTCGCCTCCGTGTGCTGCTATGGCTCCGTTGGTGTATGCTCTCTCTCAAGTAGGATGTCAGCTGCTTCTGCCGTCTTTACTGAGTGCAGGAACTGTGCATGCCTCTGGAGCCGTGACCCGGAAGTGTAACAGTCTCTTTGGTAAACCGGATGCCAGGATCGTGGATGTTTGTCCCCGTGCAATGTAATAACGGGCGAGGTACTAAGTCCTTTTAAAGTCCACACCAGGAGATTATCCTGTACCTGTACCTTCGCTGGCTAGCCGCTCTCGTAGAGAATAGGGCCCCGGTCTTCCCGCAGCCATCTAGTGGAGATCGCTACTGGGGCTCTAACCCGGAAGTGATGGCGTGCCCTCTAGCCAAACCGGATGTGTTTTAGCGAATGTATAGCCCCGCTGTTACCTACAGAGAACCGGCACGTTCCAAATGTCCTGGCCGTGTCCAGGCACAGCAGACAAAGTATAAAAGGCTGCGAATGAATACTATAAAAAAAAAACAGATTTTATTATAGTATTCATTCGCAGCCTTTTATACTTTGTCTGCTGTGCCTGGACACGGCCAGGACATTTGGAACGTGCCGGTTCTCTGTAGGTAACAGCAGGGCTATACATTCGCTAAAACACATCCGGTTTGGCTAGAGGGCACGCCATCACTTCCGGGTTAGAGCCCCAGTAGCGATCTCCACTAGATGGTTGCAGGAAGACCGGGGCCCTATTCTCTACGAGAGCGGCTAGCCAGCGAAGGTACAGGTACAGGATAATCTCCTGGTGTGGACTTTAAAAGGACTTAGTACCTCGCCCGTTATTACATTGCACGGGGACAAACATCCACGATCCTGGCATCCGGTTTACCAAAGAGACTGTTACACTTCCGGGTCACGGCTCCAGAGGCATGCACAGTTCCTGCACTCAGTAAAGACGGCAGAAGCAGCTGACATCCTACTTGAGAGAGAGCATACACCAACGGAGCCATAGCAGCACACGGAGGCGAATGAGTATACTCATTACATGCTTTTATTGATTTTTTGTTTGTGAGTGCATTTATGTTGGACCTAATCTATTTTTATTAAAAGTGTATTTTTCATGTTGCACTAGGATCGGCGCTTTCTTTTCTTGTTGTTCACAGATTTATGGGAGGTCGTTGGTCCTTGTGGAGAGCTGCCAGATCCTATTTTTGAGCCCCTTTTTTCATATTTACATTTTTATATTTTTTAAAAATATTTTTTTTTTTTAATTTTTTTTTTTTTTTTTAAATTTTTTTGCATTTTTTTTTATTTTTTTTATTTTTTCATATTTATTTTTATCATTAAACAATCATTTGCTTTTCATATTTATACCACTATTATATATGTATTCTTAAGTATGCTTTATGGGTCTCAACTATTTTAGCTTTAATATACATTGGTCTAGAATCACATACATTTTTTATAGCATGTTCAGTGAATACCAGTATTAATTCAGCTATTGAAATTATATTCATTTAATGTATAGTCGATCATTTATGCTAATCTACAGTGCTTACTAGTACTTATACACTTATATCATTAGTACCTGTTGAGCGCAGTCATCTTTCTGTGTATATATATATATATATATATATATATATATATATATATATACCGTAAATTGTCCCCAAGGGCCTCATTTCTTGTCCAATAAACCCCTCTCAGTTGATTATTTTCTGGGATTATACTGATTTTAGAATAAATTAAAGTTTGTTCTGAAATACTATATTTTCCTTCTTAGGAGATATTTCAAACTTGGAAATAAAACTCCATATTTTCAAAACTTGTATACAGGCATACCCCGGTTTAAGTAAACTCACTTTAAGGACACTCGCGAGTAAGTACATCTCGCTCAATAGGCAAACGGCAGCTCGCGCATGCGCCTGTCAGCACGTCCTGAACAGCAATACCGGCTCCCTACCTGTACCGAAGCTGTGCGCAAGCGGGGAGACTATAGAGCCTGTTACAAATGCGCTATTTACATCAGTTATGCACGTATATGACGATTGCAGTACAGTACATGCATCGATAAGTGGAAAAAAGGTAGTGCTTCACTTTAAGTACATTTTCGCTTTACATACATGCTCCGGTCCCATTGCGTACGTTAAATCGGGGTATGCCTGTAGTTCATAGAATGTATCAATAATTGTGTTTCTCTCATCAAAATTATTGTTGCTAAAATTACAACTTGGAAGTAGCATTGGTGTATACATTTATACAGTCATTATATACATTGTTGTCTGCCCAGAAATAAGTAACAAAAGAGAATACCATGAAACCCTCTGTTATATTTGCCCCAGTAGACAGCACAAGTTTGCATTTTGAAAAATGATATAACATATAACAATTATTTCTATTATCATTGGTGAATCAACCCTATGATGCCAGTCAATGTGTTTGGTTAATGGTCTAATATTGATGATCATTATGAGATGCTTCCATCAAAGTCTACAGAATGAGGAACACAGATACAGTATGCGGACCTTTGGTAGCTGGATATAAAGAGGGGTAACAATTATTGCTTAAGATCAGTATCATCCCTGCAACTTCCAGAGGACTTCCTTGATTCAAAATACTGACTAGATTACAAATTAACATTTGTGCAATATAATCAGACTACTGTGCTTCAAACGACTACCTTGGACACAGAAACACTTATTGTAGATTTGTTCTTTACTCTAGGCAGGGGAGGATTACCATGAAAAAATAGAGGTGTATGCCAAGCACACAGGTTATAAGTGAAACGTCTGTGTGTTTTGACACTTTCAAAAGTGTTTCATGCCATAAATATCATAAACATGAAAGTACAATTTGATTGATACAATACAGTGAATTTTGATTGTGAAGGCGAGTGTTCGGCACATACCCATTATATGTGTGTGTGTGTGTGTGTGTGTGTGTGTATATATATAAAAAATCTTTTTTCTACTGAGTGTGCTGCAGATTTCCTGTTTTTTGTGTGTGTATATATATATATTTATTTATATAACACACACATATATAGAAATAATATAGAGAGAGATAGTGTGTGTGTTACAGTATATAAATATATATACACAAAAAACAGGAAATCTGCAACACACTCAGTAGAGAAAAGATAATTTAATATAGATAAATCATCAGGCAATCAAACATGCTCCAGAGCAACGTAAGTTTCAGACCATAAGGTCCTTTCTCAAGCTCTAATCAGTAATGAAGCAGGGACAGAATATATAGGAGGGATACACAAAAAAGTGCCAAAACAGTAATGATCAAAGTACAAGCAGCTGTGTGATTAATGCTGCTTGTCAGAGTGCAAGCACAAGGCATGCGCAATAGCTACAAGCCTACACACACTACCCTAGATGTTAATATCACATAATGCCATAGTTCTACACATTTCTACTCACTCATACCCAAAACACTGGTTGTACAGGCTTCTATGTGTTAATCCTTGCACCTCTCAGGGTACCGATCGCGTACAATCAAAGGGGGGAGACCCACTGGCGTTCTCAACAGCCAGCGTTGCTAGGGTGAGCCCTGCGCATGCGCAGAGCTCAAACTATGATTGGTGGGGGGACGGGGGACGGGAGGGGACCCAGTAGAATGAAGTCAAACACTGCCGAAATGAGTAAACAGAGAGTGGTATATTAGCAACCACCTCTGGTGTCCCCCATAGACATAAGTCATGGAAATAAATACTCCTAGCATTTGACAGGTCACCCTAGCCCAGCACCTATGTGTTCCAAACTACCTAAACAAATGCTCTAATGCATATGCTAAAAGAGCCCTTTAAAAAAGGGCAATAATGAAACATAACAGACTAAGTTCTAGTCATGCATCAATGTTAAATAGTCCAGTCCCGGGAGGTTACCAACGCATTTTCCAAACAGAGGCAATTATCATCAACAGTATCGGTAAAGATATAGACAAGAGGTTCAAAAATTACCATGTAGAGTCCTTCAAACACACACGAAAATATAAGAGAAGCCCAATTATAAGGTCATGTGAACAACCCAGGATAGAACGAGTGCACATCGCAAGTGCATGGACTAGAAGGAAGCAAAAAAGGTAACGGTAAGAACACAAAGGGGGGACAACGTACTAAACACTGCTCTCCCATGATGCATCGCACCAAAAAGTACCAACACATGCATCCCGAGACTGAACAGAGTCCATTCCTCAGAAACCTGCCAGGTCATAGTCACGATTCGTGTATCCAGAAGGATTCTCGCTTTTTAAGGATAAACACCCTATTACCCCCACGTCTCGTTTCAAGACATGGTCTATAACTTGTACCCGTAACTGGTTAATGCTGTGCCCAGCTCGTAAAAAATGGCTGATCTTGTACCGACATCTGATCATGGATTTTTGTTGGCTCACCCTCTCCTTCAGCTTTCGCATGGTCTCGCCAACATAAGCCATGCCGCAGGGGCACTTAATAAGATAAACCACAAAGTCGGTGTTACATGTGGTATAATGTTTCATGTGGTACTGCCGTCCTGTTTGTGGATGCGTGAATGTTGGGCCTTTTTGAATGTTCCCGCATTGTGCACATGCTAGACTTGGAAAAGTTCCGTTGACAGGTGTGCCTAAGAATCTTGATGTAGATATTTTCTGCTCGAACAGTAGAGTCCCTGATGGTTGGTGCCCTCCTGTAGGACATCAAAGGTGGTGCTGTTAGTATTCTGCCAAGTTTTGCATCTGTTTCAATGAGATACCAAACTTACGAATGAGACGGCTGATGTCTCCACTAGCTATGTATATATATATATATATGTGGTTATGTGTGTGTGTGTGTGTGTGTGTGTGGTTGTGTGTGTGTGTGTGTGTGTGTGTATGTCGTCATACCAGACAGGGCCATGGACTGGCCTGGACAATGGTTTCCATTGCCCCCCACCCCCAGAGACTCCCCCTCTATCTATCACCCCCTGCATCTCCCATCACCCCCCTGCATCTCCCATCACCCCCCCTGCATCTCCCATCACCCCCTGCACATCGCGCATCAGTCACCCCCTCCTGGACATCGCGTATCAATCACCCCCCTCCAGCACATGCGCATAAATCACCCCCCCCTCCTGCACATCGCGCATCAATCACCGCCCTCTGCACATCACGCACGCACCTTCTGTACCCTGCCTTCAAGTCTCTGAACTTTTGCTATGGGGGCGGGGCCTACACAGGAGGCCGCCCCCAAACAGCGGAGATTGACCTGCTGCAGGGGGGGTGGGGGAGACCTGGGGCCCGGTACCCATGCGCAGAGCTGTCTGCCCCTGGGCAGCTGGAGCCCGACCAGAGGTCAGGTAACTACCAGCGCCAGCCTGTACTGTGCTCCGGAGGGAGGGGGCATATTTATATATATGTAAGTTAACGCGGCAAGCGCCGCCCGCTCAGCGCTAGCGGGGAAGCAGCCTAAATGTGATGGAGGTCCACAACTACTTGCAAAGCAATGCAAGAATACATCTGACCTCCCTTTTTTTTTTTTTTAACAGGCCCTGTACGTCTTGTGGGGCAGCCAGTATAAGGCTCTTTGAACGCCTCCTAAAGATTTTTGCCTGGGGAGAAATGATACTGTGGTCTTGCGTTTACTTTGTCTTGTACCACATACTGTACAAAAAGTTTTCTTTTTGGAACAGTGATGGTTTCATAGTAGGCAGTTGCTGAAAAAGGAGTATGCTGGAAGGCCCACTTACCTGGAAGCATAGCTAAATAGATTAGGTAATGCAACTACTGTATAAAAGTACTCTCTGATGAGAATCTTTGCCTGTTTATTCTGTACCTGAACAGAAAGAGGATATGATTTATGCTACAATTGTGTAAAGTATCTTAGATCAAACATCCTTGTTTTGTATTACAAACAATTACCTCTGTTTGTGCTGTTTAAGCAGTCCTTTTTCTTACATCTCTTTGGGATTGCGCGGGTGCCAGAGTTTCGCTCATGCTTAGTCTTTTCTTTCTTTTTTTGGACACAAGTCAAACTTCAATGTAAGGCAGATTTAGCAGAGCACTGTCAATCTGGTAGGCTCAAGGACTATTCATTCCTGCCAAGCTTTCATTATTTAAATTGCTCAGCATTCCAGACCTCTTTAATCCAAGAGGTCCCCATGGCCTCGATTCAAAACAGCTACATGCCAAAGACACTGAAATGTTACTTCTGTTTTGTACAACCTTTCTTAGACGACATCAGGCGAAGATGTGCGAGACTTCACTAAGGTGCTGAAGAACAAGTTCCGGTCCAAGAAATACTATGACAAGCACCCCAGATTAGGCTATTTACCGGTGCAGACGCTGCTTGAAGGAGATAACATGGAGACGTAAGTCAGCTACTAGTACTGCAAGCTATTTAGTGTACCCTTTACAGAACACTAGATCACACCTAATGTCTTTGTAAGTTCTCCCCACTTGCCATTTAGATTGTAAGCGCTTTGGCGCTGGACTCCTTTTCCTATTGTTTTGTCTAAAGTACTTATTCCCATTGTGTTATAATATTATGTCACGTATTGTAAAGCGCAATGTACCTGAATGGCGCTATATAAATAAAGATATACATACATACAAAGGTGGCTGAACATTAGGATTTGAAAGCAATCCACGTTCAACAACATTTCATCACCAGTAGGTAGTTAAGATTGTAAGTGTAGCCAGGTACCCCTTGGCTACTAATTTCCCTGCCTAACACATAAGCCCTGGTACCAGGGCAGACAGTGTTAGGGTTAAATCTATGCCCTTCTGCAGTAAACAGCTCCCTAGAGAGACAGGGTGTGTGTGCCTAAGGCCTGAGTACTACCCACACCAGGGCTAAGACCTGGGACCCTCCCTGGTAACAAAAAGGAGCTGCAGCCCAAATTCAGTGTTCTCTGTCTCTCTCACTCCTCAGTGAGAGAGGTGTGTTCTAACCTTCCCCCTCTGGTGGGGAGAGGTGTGTTATTCTGTGCTGATCCATGGACCTGGTTTCAGGCCTTCCCTCCCGCATGTTTTCTGGCATGGACTGCACCTATCTCTGATAGGCCCTGTTGGAATGGAGGCGCTGTACCAAAGATGAGCTACAGATCCAAATGCCTGCCCTGTCTATCCCCAACTAACACCGGCGGACACTCCAAATCCTGTAAGCCTAAGGCCGCGTCCATGGATAGTGCTTGCGGGCGGAGGCGCGCTTGCGCTCGGCACTGAGCCCCTACAGCCGCAATGAGAGCGGCTTTAGTAGGGGCTCGCCTACGCTTCCGCAAGCGCGCGGAAGCGTAGGTCTTAGGAAAATGTAACATTTTCGCGCTTGCAAGAGCGCAGGGCCGGTCACGTGAGCGGTTCGCCCAATGAGGGCGAACAAGCTCCGTGACGTCACTGGCCCGCCCGCCGACACGCCCCTGACACGCCCCCGGACGGCGCGCTGTCTAAGGCCAGGGAAAGCACCCGCTTTCCCTCAGCCTCAGCGCGCCTCCGCCCGCAAGCAGTATCCATGGACGAAGCCTTACAAGTGAGCAGTACTACACCGGTAACCAGAACCGACTCTCCATTAGGGTGGGGGAAAAGGGTTACATAAGTATAAGATTGTATTGTATTTTGTACGTCATGTACAACATGACTGGAGGAGGTTGTTACAATACCTTGTTCCAATAGTAGCCACATTTTGTTCATTTAACATTGTCATTTATAAATATGAAGCACAAATATGCCTATGCGATGCTGTCAAATGTACGTGGTGCTTCTACTATCAAAGTTTGTTACACATCTGCTCAGCTTTATCAATCCTAGCAGGGCATTGACTACCAGGTAACTTTCCAAGCATGATCTTGTCCACACATTATTTGAAATTACTTGTGAAAAGTATTTATACTACCTCAGCTCTTTGGATCAAACCACAGGCACGGAACTTGGAGCTATGACCATACTGTAGATGTTAGATTTAGTATTTGATACAAAATTAAATGCAAATTGCACAAGAGCCCTGTAAATAATTTCTTCTGCTCGACATTACCTGATCGCATGGCTGGTATACATAATTTCTCACTGATTACTCTTGTCCTCAAACATTTCCTTGTTAGAGTTTTGATAGAGAGAAGCCACTTCCAGCTGTCGTTCTTGCCGTCACTTTTAGTCACAGTACCTGTTGGGTAACACATCATACAGCCATGCTTTTGAAGATCATATTGCATGGCATGAGCTATTGGAAGACCTGAAACACGTTGCAGTGGTAGAAATTTACATAGGATTTAATTATAGGTAATCAATGAATAAATATTGCGGAAACACAAATGAGTTCAATTGAACCTATTCACTCCCATTATTGTACGTTTCCCTTTACAACTTATATCACTTACATGTTTTATTTTAAATACCACTGTAAAATGAAGGGGATTGGCATTATTATGAAACAGGTTACGTTTAATAATAAATTGCTCTAGGAAAGCTCTTAGGATAGAGAATTATTTTTAAGAGGTATTTCATTGTTTTATATGTATAAGTGTGTAAGTGAATATAGTGCATGTACATTAAGTTGTTGGCCTAATTAAAAAAAATAGTATTTTCATTTTAAGTTACAGCCCTTCTTGTACAATAGATTACAATTATCCAGATATTTGTAATGGTACTAAATGTCTAGGTTGATTTCTAGAACTGAACAGTACAACTAAACGTCTAGACATTAATGTCAATTTTTTTTTCTGTCCTACATGGCTCTCTCTTCTTTGCTATTATTATTTCCTGGTAAAAAAAAATGGTCCTTTGACCTGCCTTCAAGCTCCATGAAATCTCATTGCAAGTCCTGACACTTAAACAGTTTATTAGTGAAAATGTTTATTATGACAGTCTCACTGCACAACCTTTTGACTTGAATGTAAGAAACATGACAAATGTTTTGCTCTATTGGTGCAGTACTGTCTAGTCCATAAGAAACTGACCAGGCAACTTGCACTGGAGCTTTTGCTGTTTCAACTCCTTTTCCAGCCTCTTGGGAGAGGGAAATTGGATGGGCTTTTGGTTTTTCTGCTCTCGCTTTCACTATATTAAAGGTTTTTCTTTCGTGGTTCCCTCCTTCTCTTGCAGCCCTATAACGCTCATCAGCATGTGGCCTGACCAATATGAGTGAGTATTTTGGCAATCTTTGTCCCCATTCTTCCCACTAGCTAATTTTCCTTCTCTGGGGTCACGTCTCCTAACCTGTTATTTGTATACATAAAAGTTATACATTTACTGTATATATACACGGTCATTTCCCCCCCGGCTGCAGTAATTTATGTATAGCTAATGGTGTATTTTCATTTCTAGCCCTTTACACAACCCTGAACTTTTTGATGATGACACACATTCCAGGATAGAGCAGTATGCCAGCAGGTAAGCAATAAGCACAAATCTAACACAATCAGCCTTCGCTTGCAGAGAAGCTGCTAATATAGCTGACATATGTCGGGGAAAAAATACTTGTTTTCATAGTCATGTAAATCAACAGCATTTTTCTAATGCACTAACTCGTTTTAACCATGTGTGTTGTATGTTTACAGTTAGTGTGGGGCCGCTTGTGTATAAAAACAGTCATTGTAACCGTTGCACTGGAAAGGTTTCTTTGTTTGCCGCTTTTCTAAGCTACCAGACCTTCCAATGATCAACAACATGTATTTACCTCTAGAACTAGAGTTTATTCCTGTGCAAGGCAGTCACTTGGGCCCGTGTTGTTGAAAATGTGCAAGTTGCAGGTTCTGAGCTCAGCATTTGGGAAAGGAGTCTTTGATCTAAATGTGATTGTACATTGACGAGTTGTCTTCCCGACAACATTGTCATCGCCTATTCCGTTTGATTAAGAGAAGTGAAAGGAAGGCGATGCAGACACATAATGCCACCGTGTTCAGCAAAAACTCAGCCCGCACCTTATTAACATATTTATAACAAAGTAACCTGATTTCGTTTTTTTCTGATCTCCGCACAACTTTAGAAGAAGTTTACTTCAAAGTACAAACTGTTACTAAAACTGCATCCAGCGCCTCGGAATATTTTATTTCTGCGAAATGAAATTGAAGGTGCAAGTTCCTTTAGAAATGCTTTGATGATAAACGCACATCAAAGCACTTGAACAAATATGAAGCTCCTTTTTTTAATTGCAAATGAAATCTCATGCATTTTTTCAGTAAATGGCAAACCAATATTTCCTTGGAGACACAACGGCAAACATGTTAGGCAATAAAATAAATATACAAAAATGAATCCCTGTTGACTTGTGAAAATGCCACAATTGAAAATAAATAGAATATTATTTAGTTGTCCTTAAACTATTTTGTCAAATTTTCCCCCTAAGGTAATAATATATATATTTTTCTACTTGCAAACTTTTAATTTAGGGCCCAGCAAAAAGTATGAATCCTTACTGCTGCATTATTCTATTTTATTAATACGTAATATTTGCACCATTGTGAAATTCTCAAGTTTTCTATTTTCAATAAATATTCTACTGTAAATAATTTCCAGAATTAAAAAAAAAATCCCCCTGTAAATATCCCAGTAGTTGCTTTTTTACTTCACCCTAATCATTGCAACTGCATAATGATCTTCTACTTAGTTAGACAGGTGCTAACAAAAGCAACATTTATTTATTTATAAAAATGTTTTACCAAGAAGTAATACATTGAGAGTTACCTCTCGTTTTCAAGTATGTCCTGGGCACAGAGTTCTGATGACAGATACAAGATTACAAATACATGGTTACTTTAGGTGAATAGAATTATGCATTATATATAAAGATATTGCATGAACAGTTAAAGATAAAATAAGTTATAGGTGTATGTAACAGTTACAGACCACATTCAAATGCGAGACAACTTTAATTTTGAAAGAACTTAGACTGGTGGCGGCTTTGAGAGTCTCAGGTAGATTGTTCCAGTTGTGGGGTGCACAGTTTGTACAGTTCAGTTTTCAGACCTGACTTTATATCCTGTGTTATTGCATAAAGGATCATTCATGTATGAAATTTTGTGTTATGTTGCCGATTTGTACTCTATATTTAATCATTTGAGTGCCGGAGGGGCCGTGGCACCAGAAGTGACACATGATCACATGATCGCTCTGTCATTGGTGACAGCACGGAAGAAAAACCAGCAGGGCATTGAGGATGTAGCTACTACACGTCATTAGGGCGTCAGACCATTTGACGTAGTAGTTACGTCTATAGGGAACCCAAATGGTTAACTGTGTCCCTGAGTAGTGATTTCTTTGAAGAAATGTTACATGCAAGCTTGGCTCAAGCTTTAAGGATTAATCTGTAGCACTGAATGTCATGGATCAATAGCCACAATTAGCACTAGATTTAATTAACTTTCACACTGTCCCACATGCATGATGGACTTCTGGTCAAGACTGTAGTATGCTCTGTCAATTTTTGCCTATTTTTTTTTTTTATGTCATAAGCTGATAGTTTGGAGCTAATTTGTGTTATCATGATTTCAAGTGAAATACATTGGTTTCAGGAACCCGAAAGAACAATGTGTTTCACAGAAATGGCATCAATCTTTGAGTTACTGACTCACTGTGGGCAGCTGTGTGAATGATGAGGTATTAAAAGACTCCAAGTGGCTTAATGTAGCTTAATGTAGTCCATGACTTGGAGAATGCAAGCAGACATCTCCAGTAGTGCATATTGACTTGGACAAGTTTGGAATTCGTAATGAATGCCTCTTGTCTAATCACTCCTAGGCTGGCACAAATGGAAAGAACCAACGGTTCTCTGCTGACCGACAGCAGCTCTGCCACCGGAAGCATGTAAGTAAATTATTAGACCAATGGGGTGGGTTATATCTGCCATTTAATTGGAAAAATGAGTGAGACCCCAAGACACATGCATACATATGGTACCTGTAAAATTAGACATACATTTCTAGCATGTTTAGTAAATGCTGTAAGCTGTAAAGGGTTCACTACCTAATTGTGACGCTCTTATCTGACTACTTACTTCATTTACCTATTTTTGCAGACATGTCCATGGATATTAAAATTATAAGTTCTCAACATTAAAAATGTACTTTCTTTAACAAATTATTAATCGAGTGTGGAATTACATTTAGCTCATCCGACTAATGACTGTTAATGGTCAAAAACTGTTTTTAGATCATCTTTTTATGTCGGACACTTTAGTGTAACAAAGCATAAAGCAACACAGGTGACACATTAATAAGTGGGTGTTGGGTTTTTATCATGTCTAACTCAGAGTGCTGATTTTGATGCAAACTTTTGCCTAGCATAGTTGCTGGAGAAAAGTGGATTGTTTGTCAACATGACTCATACTGTAGATAAATGTGGTTTCCTATATAAGATGCATAAATAGATTACTTTTGCAGGTTTGACAAAGACACAAGTGATGTATTTAATGCTCATGCACTACACTTGTAAATCATTTTAAATGGCTCCTCTAATAGATGACCGCATATTAAATTGTCAAAGCAAGAACACTAGTGTGCTACAAACATAGCTTTTCAGACTTTGTTTTCTCAGCAATGAGATGCCCTCTGACTTCCAAGTTCACATCTGCATTAGAACGGCTACGTTATAGTCTATTTAATGCATACAATGTAACACAAACATGGAGCTTTCACTAGTTGGATTAAATTGGCCAGATAATCCAATTACATGGCCAGTTGTTTAGCATCTGCTGTGCCTCCAGTACCTGGCAAAGCTGGGATAACTGTGTGTGTGGCATATTGTTTGTATTCAATATTTTGATATACCGTACAGTATGTTCTTAAGCCTGAAGAGCTTCCTCTGGCATTTAATAGTTATCAATTTGAATCCTTTTTTGCCTTTTCCCCAATTTATTATAGCTCTTACAAGTTTGTTTTTTTCAATCAAACATCAGCACCATGCGTACGACATGAAAAATGTCTCACAACTGTATCTCTGAAACGATCAATTGTTGTTTCTACAGATGTTTATTCAATGCTTTGCTTCCCTGTACAACCATCTATTATTTCAGAACAGCTCTACTAACGCTCGTTTTTCCATGTCTGTAATTAAAACATCACTTCAAAGACTAATTAAATTAGCAGAGCATATCAAACTAGTGAAGTACATATTTATTATCTATAAAATAGGGTTCACCAGTCTAATTCAAGAACAGCTCTTGGCATGTTTTGCAACCTGGTGTGTGTATTGTGTAGATATCTTGTAAGCTGTTCAATTGTTTCATAAATGTTCACGTTTACTGGTTATTGCCTGTACTATAAAAATATGTTGGTGCTAAAGGAGCAATCCATGGCCCCTTTTTTTTTTTTTAATACAGGATTGAAGCAGGAGGTCCCCGATGCGGAACCTCATTCATTTCAGCTCCGGGAACCCCCTGCTTCTGAAGATACTTTCCTGCAAATGGGGTGCCGGTATCTCCTGCAGTTTAAAGCTCCCTCGCTACATGGGCCAATAGGGAGCCACACTTGATGACGTTATGGCTTCCTATTGGCCCGCAGGGCCCGGAAGCTTTGATAATTGGCCATAATGTGAACCCGCAGTGGCTACCGGCAGCTACTATGGAGGTAAGTACCTCTGGAAGCAACATAAAAATGTTGAGCTGAAATGAATGGGGTTCAGCTCAAGAGACCCCCTGTTTCAAACCTGTATAAAAAAATGAAAATAGAAAACGGCATGGATTGCCTATTTAAAAGTACTTGAGTTTTTTTCCGTTCCAGAAATAAATTGGATAGCGAAAGATATTACAGTATGTGTGCCTCTAAAGAGATATCAAAAGCCATGCTATATTTGGGACTTTCCTTGAAAATGAGTATGCCACAAAGGTACTACTGACGAGGTAATTAAATGAAAATGATGATCACTTGCAAATATCCATACATTTGTCTAGTGATCATTCTTCTGCTGATTGAAATTGGTAATATAGCAATAAGGGCTAATGGAGCTGTGCACCATCAAGTCAACATTTCATTATATGACCAACATTTTTATGTCTAAATGTTGGGTTGAACACGCACAGTGAAACCATCACGTTTTAGCTGGTTGTGCATTAAATGCTGCTTTTAATTATTCACTGTTCTAAATCACTGGAATGGATTCCACAGAGATGAACACCCACTGATCTTGAAGTAGTGCTACTACTTACACATATTTAAGCTGCAGAATAACGATCTCCACAAATTACAAACACAAAGCCACAAATTTTCAGGGCTCCTGCCTAAAATGTTTCACGTTGGAACCATGAAATTCAAAGGTTCTTTCTCGCCTTCTGCAACTAATAGGGTTTGTAAGCACCTCTTGTTGGCAGTTATGGTGAGAAATAATAGTATCCTACAATTACTGTAAGTTACTTATTGCAAGTACTTTTAGTGTACCAGTGAGGATATTAGCATGTGTAAATGGTCAAATCTGTTTAATTTACTCTGCAACTAAATAGTGCAATCTGCTTTCTGAAGGATTTTCTTCTCAATTTGTGGTGAAGGGGGATCACCATTATTCTCAGGCTGGTACTATTTTACAATATAGCAACTCTTTTTAAATATACTACCTTTCATTTACAACAACAAAAAAATACACATTGTCTACATTTAGAAGTTATGACTTCTACAATGGAATACTTGAAGTATTAAAAGCTTAGTTGCTAAAAAATGAGTAAGTAATAATAATTAAAAAAAAGGACCACCTCTGGATTTACGGCAATCAGCTTTATTTATTCATCTTCAATGATTTTCTCATGTGCGACTCATTTTTGGAGTTATTCCCTGTTAGTAAGGTTTACGGCTTCTTTTGACTGATCTGCATAGAGTTCTTTGATTTGTAACCTGTGGTTGCATTGTGACCTTAGGGAGGATGAGCATGCTCTTATTCAGCAGTACTGTCACACTTTGGAAGAAGAGTCACCCGTACGTCAGCCACAGAGCCCAGCACAAATCCTGAAGTCCGTGGAAAAAGAAGAACGCGGAGAGCTAGAGCGCATTATTGCTGACCTAGAGGAAGAGCAAAGGTACTCTACTCTACCTAATAACTTGTGCTATATCTGGCAGCATTATTATATGGTATTATATATCATATTTGGTTTTGAATCTACTAGATATGTTAGTACCGGTTTGGTTGAATGGAATACTGTACATTCTATATGAGCTGTGCTCATTTGCATTTCATTACCCAGAATCCCTGGCTGCAGTGGAAGCACTGTTTGGTAAGCGATGATGGGGATAGACAGGGTTGCAGACCTGTCAGACATGTGAATGTACCACAAGTTGTATTTTTATTTACTATATGACCTAGAATATCAGCAACATAATAACTGTATGATGTTTTAGCGAACATGGCCTTTGCTTACCTGCTGAAAGTGCTTTTAGCAGCTGATTTTTTTAAACACCCACCACCACGCAGCTATTTTTAGCCAAATGGACCTAATAGATATTTACTGTATAAGATAAGCACAGACATGACAAGTTTTTAGGATGTCTTTTTCCCACATCTTTTCTCGTGTCTTTTTCCCACATCTTTTCTCGTGTCTTTTTCTCACATCTTTTCTAAGCATCAGTTATACAAGAAAAGTATAATCTACAATTCTCTACCAGTAACTGTTTTACACGTGATAAAATGTAGGCGATAACGTAAGCTACCAAGTGCTAAAATGATCACTATGTCTACTTACAATAATATACTGCAATACATATACCGTAAATATATATATATATATTTTAAATAGTATCAATGCTATGGAAAAGTTGTTTGATCTGCATAAAAATTTAGGGCACAACATTTATCAGAACATTGTGTGGTCTATGGTTAAGTAAATTAATTTTAAATACAAATAGAGTATAAAGTAATTATCCTATAGACTTTTGCTTGATTTCATTATTGCTATACACAGCACAAAACATATTTTAATAAATGGTACAGTACTGAACATGTCAGTGGGCTATCTAGGTTATTTTAACAGCAATTTCTATATTCACCTAGATTAGAACATACAGACACTATTCATGAAAGGGTCTCTAATCTTAAAAAGAGCTTAGAATCCTTTGCTGAATAGGGACACAATACATAATTTCCGTAATACTTTTAACTCGTGTGCATTTCTCAGGAGCTTGAAGGTTGAATATGAACAGCTGAAGGCACAGCACTTGCAAAGGGGGATGAGCCCTCCGTCCTCTCCTCCAGACTCTGTGGTATCACTGCTGCAGCACACTTCTGAGGATGCAGAACTCATAGCCGAGGCCAAACTGCTCAGACAGCACAAGGGACGCCTGGAGGCCAGAATGCAAATTTTGGAAGATCATAACAAACAGTTGGAGTCCCAACTTCTACGGTTACGCCAGTTGCTGGAGCAGGTACATGCTAACTTTTAGTCGGATTTCCATAGGACAAGAATAAATGTGTAGTGATAAATCTGCAGGTCACTTGAATTCAAGAAGCTCATACAGTATCCTGAGTTACGATGAGTGCCGAGAAATGCACTTGCAATTTGTTTCAGCTATAGTCATTATTTAAAGAGTCTTTCATGTAATCAACCACTGTATATTCAATTGACTTATTACTATTTATATTGAATTAAACGTTATTTGCTAGTTCAGGGAAAACCTGGCCTTGTTTTTTTTCTTTTACAATTCAATAAGGCGTGGGTGTGTGGTAATATTTCTGATAGCATTCAATAGTATTTCTAATATTTTTTACAGCTTACCATGGTAACAATCCATTTCAGCTTTATATATTATACTATATTCCCCACTGAGCATTTCAATGCCTGTAATGGATCTGACATTTTACTAAGGATGAACTACTGAAGAATATAGTGTCAAAAAGGTAGAATCCCCATTGTAATGTAGAAAAAAAAGAAAAGATTAGTTCCCTGTATTTTAACTATTCACTACCCTTCACTCCCCCCTACCCTCTCAGAATAAGGGTGCCACAAACTACAAAATAAAGCACAAATACACAGGGAGTGGCTGAGATAGAAAGGTCCCTTATCAATGCACAATATAATTATTTAACTACCCTTTGTGTCTTTTTGCTTTATATTCTCCTAAAAAGCCAAACTTTCCATTAAATAAGAACCATTTGTAATATCTTACAATATATGTTATACACCATTGTTTGTATTTCTATAGACCTGGTTATATTTTGTATGTGCGTGACAAAATAGCCCCCCTCTCCCCCCCAAACAAATGGTAAATATATCATCACTGAGTTTGGCCATCAATATTGTGATTTGATTTTGTAAAGCGGATCACCCTAACCCAGCAAGCGTTCATTAAAGCTGCAATCCCACATAGCTGGCATACAAACAACTTTTTGTGACTCATTTACCAATCTTGCTTCAGTAAACAAATGTAACAATGCTAAAAGCATCTGGCTGCTTTTGTTTCTTAGTTGTTTCAAAGTGCATTTCTTAGGGGTCTTTGAATAGGGTTTCAAAGTGTTTACCAATCAACTGTTTTCTTTTCCATTATCCTACCTGGTTCTTGTGGAAGAGCCCAAAAACATATCGTGGAGGGAAGAGGGGGTGTTTTGCCTGTGCAAGCTCTTTTTTGACCACAGTGGCAACACACCAAATTGAGTAGCCAGAGAGAATAAAGCCGCTGCTATGTCTCAGGTCACCATGTTTATAAAACAAATGTAAAAATATTTATAGGTGTTGAATTTTGGTTAAAAAGTGGCGTCAATCAGTCACATGCAACACCTTAAACATATTTCTGCCATTAGTACACTTTGGACCCAGGAAGGATTGCCCCTTATTCTTGTGCGTGGAGACATGCTACAGTATATGGTGTTGGTAAAATGGATGTAAGATTTCTCCACCACCCTCTTACTCCTTTGTTGGGTGCAGGTACCTTATATGCTGCTTACCCTGGTTATCTGGGATCATTTAATAAATTAGTTGATGTTAATTTGCAGTATATAGTATGGGACAGGCCTGGTCTCACCCTGACATTTTCCATTGTTTTGTCCTAGTTCTTGAAATTCTGGAGATCATTATCTGACATTTGTAGCCGTTCGACTCAATAAAGGAGTTTGTACCTAACCTGTTAGTGCGGTTTGTACATATTTACTCTGTATTAGCACACTTTAAAACCTTATCGAAATCAAAAATCCAGGCAAGTCTAAAATCTGTATGACCAATAATCAATACATACTGGATGGCAAAAGCTAAACAGCGCTCAATAGACCCCAAGTGACAGGAAACTTCACAGTTGTGAAATAAATAAATATATAATATTGATCAAAACAAGATACTGTAATACATTAAAAAAAACTGACTATGTAATAATAAAAAATAAAATTGATCAACTTAATATATCGATCCTTATGTAGTACAAATACTCAGAAAAGTTATTTTTTTGTGGGTGCAGTACTCTGAATATGGTAACTGAAGAGAAGAAAAAGCGATGGGCTATTAGATCTAGTCACTCAATAGAAATTCACTTGACTGCACACCACATTATATAAAATGTAATATTTATTTACAGTATGGATAAAACATCCATCACTAAAGCGTATTAAAATAGGAAAGTGGGGGTATATTTCCAGCGAGGAGATTTACTCTGTCTTTGTACAATATCACTTAGTCACTCAATTATTATCACAGACAGGGTGTCTCTATAAGCTTCATCAATAAACTCAGTGGTAGCAAAGGTATTTTAGTGGTGATGAAATGCTGCTATATATTATTAGTGTTGGTGGGCGTAGATAGAGCACAGCCGAAGATATCCTGCTTCTGGTATCCAGAGGAGGAAAAATAGCCAGGCACTCCAAACTGACGAAATGATGAATTTATTGCAAGCTAAACATACAGTAAAAACGGACTACATGAATGCACCTACGCGTTTCATGCAACAGCACTTTATCAAGGTATGTAGTATTAGAGCTGATAAAGCTCTATACCTTTCAGGATCCCATCAGTGCTTATCTTGTTAGGAAAGCGCTACTCAGATTTCACCCAGAGTCAGTATATGTAGGGAAAGAAGCAAGATACCTGTGAATACTCTCTCCACTAGTTCGTCCCCAACTTGGACCTTTGTCAAGACACCACATACTGTATAGTAAAGCTGTAGCTTAAATCATACAAAAGTGAATGTAATCATGATCGAAATGGGATTCACGTGAAAAGTGGCACCAAACCTGATTGGAAAGCAGTTGCTAAGCAACACTGCCATGTTTATATATTATAACATAGGGCACAAAAATGTACGTAAAAAGCATAGCATCATTGCCATATTTAAATGACCTAAATTATACTAGACTACCATTACGTAGTATTAATCTAGGGTTCCTAAATGGAAAAAATGAAGAAGCAAGTTACAGAGATTAAGGTGAGATGGTAAAGAAAGCATACTTGACTGCTGTGTTAAATCAGAATAGAGAAAGTGCAGTGTGTGTTAGCAACAAATAAATCGGTGCTAGAGTAATTGGTCAGACTATAACTGACCTGCCCACAAAATAGAGATTATGGAATCGATCCATAAAACCAAATGCTGAGACAAGTGTCCGAACAAGTACAGACTGGTAACTTAACTATTGCCACTAAAATCCTGGCAGTGGTTGGTTTAGGGATTCGTCACTACACTCACACAGTTGGTAACTAAAATAACCCCCTCTGGAGCTCAGGAAATCCCCTCCACTAGCGGTCTCACATTTTTACATGTAAGTCCCATGTAGTAAAAAAAAACAATTACATTGTGTTCTGTTTTCATTACCTTTCAGCCTGACTCGGAGTCCAGGGTTAATGGAGTGACTGTCTCCATTTCACCGCAGCCGCCAGCCCCAAGATATTGTGCCGATCGGGATTATACCTTACAGTTTCAGCAGACAGGTCAGTACCAGGCCTGCAATTGACATTTATTTTGCTCACGCACAATCCGCAGTTGACACCAGAGAAATGGGGCCTAGGAAATGACCTATTTTACAGACATACTGTAACTTTTGAGATGAAGATTTGGGCAAAACCTATTAAATCTTGTGAAAAGTCTTCAATAGTGCAGTCCCACGTAGAAGCAACATGAATTGAATGATTGAACGATGATAGGTTTATTGCCTAGTCTTTAAAAAAAATGAATCCAACGTGTGTAATCATTTAAAATAATCTTTGAAAGTTTAAAATTTTTCATTAATATTGGGGACTTGAAATATTTTATGTGGATTATTGTTTGTCTTTTTTTTCTCACTCCCGTGATAATGTAATTAAAATTATCCAAGGTTGTCTGGATAACGTACTAGAAAAAGGGAAGTAGAGGCCAAGGGTACTTAGCATTAATACAGAGACAAAAAACACATCACTACTTCTCGTTGTTGTTGGTCCTACATAGGATTGCATCTTTAAGAATCAACATTTTCCCATTAAGGATATTCTAAAAAGGAAAGAAGCTGCTGTATTTTTTCCAGCAAATGCATTGTTATATTTTTTACATCTATTGAGAAACCTTTTTCTCAATAGCATGACATTGTAAATGCTATGACTGACATAGCACTATTTCAAATGAAATGCACATCAGAAATAGTACTTGATTAGCAGAGACGGTCTGCTTTACTAACAAGGTACTAGTAGAAAAGCTATATAGAAGAATAATGTAATGGTTGGATTATTATTTATGCCTGCACATAGAAAATATTGAATAGACAGTAAGCACATTGCACATGAGAAAGTAAAACAGGCACTTCACAACCTGTCTTTGGATTATTCATTTGTTCTCCTATATATGTATATATAAACATATGTAATAAAAGTATATAAAAGGACCCAAGAAAAAAAGGAAAAGAAGAAAAGGAAAAAAAAAAGAAAATAGATAAGAAAAAAGTGGAAGAAAATGAAAAATGAAGAGAGAAAGGGGAAAATGGAAGAAAAGAGGGAAGGGGAAAGGGGGGGGGAATAGAACGAGGAATGAACGAGAGGGGGGTAAAGAAAAATGGAGGGAGGGGGGAAAAGAGGGGAGGGAAAAAATATTATATAGAATCATAAAAAACATAATAAAGTATAAAGCATATACACAAGAAAAATTGGTATGCTATAGATATTTGCATATTGTGACATATACAAATATCTATATATCACAACAGACAATGAGAGATGTTTAACGATCTAGTCTCGAACCCCCAAAAGGGAAATATTAATCAGTAAAAGTGTTTTAATTCCCATTCGACATTAATTCCATGGGGATTTAGGGTATTCAAGGTATAGATCCAATACATCTTAACTGTGTGCCCAGGACATACTTAAAAACGAGAGGTAACTCTCAATGTATTACTTCCTGATAAAATATTTTATAAATAAATAAAATAAATAAATAGATACATCTCTCTTTGGTTTAATTTCTTGAGTCTGTCCTGCACCAAGGATGTACTGGAATGTGTTAAATTCCTATAAATGACAAATTTGTAATGCCCCCCTGAGGACAAGTAGAGAAATGTCTTGCAACTGGGTGTGACGAATCTTGTTTTTTTTAATTAGACGTACATGCTCACTAATTCTTAATCGTAAACGTCTTATAGTCCAGCCAATATATTTTTTAATGCAACCACATTGTAACTGGTAGATGACAAAACTTCTATGACAATTAAGAAATGTGGTAATTCAATATGAAGATCTAGCTTATGATATACTCTTTGCAGGAGTTGCATTTAAGCACATGGAACATCGGCCACAGTTAAAAAGCCTCTAGGTATCTCCTACATTTTTTAATGTAAACAGTTGGACCTGAATAGAATTGGAGATAGATGAAACGCTAGGGTCCTCGCTTTTCTATATACAATTTTGGGCCATTCTATATAGCTGGACCAATATCCTTATCAAATGACAAGGTGTTCCAATGCTTGTGTATGATGTCTCTAATTTGTTTCGCCTGCCTGTTAAATGTAGTAACAAACATTGGGCAAGTAGGATGGTTATTGGGATATTGTTTAACCCTTTTCTTGAACCTAAAAGTATTTGACCGTTGTATAAGATCTTTTCTGTCAAGAGATTCGGCATAACTTAAAGCATCATAAACATCTTGGGACTTATAGCCTCTATCAAGAAACAGCTGTACAAGATCCTGGGATTGTACCAAGAAAGCCTCTCTATCAGAACACAGCCTTTTGACTCGGATAAATTGTGCCTTTGGCATGTTCTTGATCAGTGATCCAGGATGACAACACTGAGCGCAGAGGAGAGGTCCTGGAATGTGCCTTTCTAAAAATATCTGATTGAATATGATTATTAATGTCGATATACATTTCAACATAAAATAACAGAGAATTGAAATGTATACAGTACATACATTATATCACAAAGGTTCCTAAAAAAAACTAATTTTGCTGGGACAATCATAGCTCCGAGCTACTGGTCTTTATTTAGCAGATATTTTACGCAGTTTCGTGTTGTGTATTAATATTCTGATTTTGTTTTAATATTTGAAACCCCTACGATATATATTTTAAAAAAACATTTCAAAAGATATACAGTATATCAACCACAACACCATGATTCTTATATAATTGTCATAGCTTGCAAATTAAACATTAACTTTCCTAATTTTCCATCATTTGTGTATTCAACTGCTAAGTGAAGACTGATATTTGTCAGTATTTCTGCCATTGCAATGTAAATATATTTACTTTAAAATATGAGTTGTATTTGACTGGGTTCTACCCTTGTGCTATTGTTGTCTTCTCCCCTTTCTCTCTCCTATAATTTGATATTTCTGGTTAATCATTTAATGGGATTGGTGGTTTTCGGCTAAAGTTTCTTGAGGTGTATTGACGTGTCATGTGTGATTTGTCTCAGGGATAGAGGCAATGTTACAAATGTACAGGAGTAATATGATAATGTAAATTAAAACAACCATAAACTTTAATGGGAGCTATGCTCCAAACAAATTAAATAATGGGTATTGGGTGTACAATGCAATAAACCAGTATGTGTGTTGATAGAATTTTAATGTAGGGAAGTTGATTCCACCATTAGCTTTGATTTCTTGTAGCTTAATTAAACGTACTTTTTTTCTTAAAGATCTGGAAAGCTTGTCAGCGGGAGCATTTGAAATATATATACAATCTTAAATGGCATCTTATAAGATGGCATTCCCATAAATTACATATTTAAATTATGCCATCTGAGTTCGTCTTGTAATATCTAGCTAATTATTGGGTCTATATTTAGTGCGTATAGCTGTGGGACCACCTGTCGTAAATAGTAAAACACCTCTTAAGTTCATGTTTAGAAATGTCCATTAAGATAGACAAGTAAGGCTGCGTTGAAAGCGCACGCGTGCGACGGAGCGCAAGGAGTGTTTTGTGCACTCTGATGGGGAGGCATGGACGTGACGTCACCAGGTTGGTTCGTTCTCATTGGCTGAACCGCTCACGTGACTCGGCTGTTGCACGAAAAAACTAAATAATTTGTCTGTTCAAAATTCTGCCGCGCCGTCGTGCGCACTATGACCAGCCCGATAGATCTACTGTATTTTTTTGCCATCGCACGCACTTTAATCAAGGCCTAAGACATGGCTTAGATCAGGGGAGCACAAACATTTGCTGCTGTGCCCCCTGTCTTCCCTGCCTCGATGCTCGCTCCCCCCTCTCTTTAGCGCGGCCTCAAATGGCACTGCAGGGTCATGTGACGTCATGTCACATGACCCAACGGCGCCATTTGACGTGTGACGTCACATGACCCCGCAGCGTCATTTAATGGCACGTTGCCATGGTGACGTGTCACAGAGCGTCTGAATCTTGGTAAGTATAGAGTTGTAGAGGACTCGCGATCCCCCAGCATTTAATTTAAATGCCGTGACGAAGAGCATGGGGTCTCTGCAACCGTCCGCTCCCCCCATAGAAAAATCTTCCGTGCCCTCCATTTTGCGCACCCCTGGCTTAGATCATTCAGGTAATGGAAATGTAGCAGTGTTAAGGAATAATAATACCTGTGATAAATCATTTACTAATCTCTTAATGCTTCTCTATCGAGACCCTAAAATTATTACCAAGCTCCCAAGAATTTTTATAATTCACCCATCAGATATAGTACCTCCTGAATGACTATCCTGGTTGCTATTACTCTTGGATATGGGGAACAGACACTTTACAATATTAACTTGACAGACCAGATATGGTAGTGACTTTTATCAAACTCATGAAGACATTTTTTTGTTTTCTACTCTAAATATGTTTTCTTCGATTAATGTATCCACAGATGATATGTTGACCCCACCTCAGAGTACCAGCACAGACCTAACAGATGTCATGGAACAAATCAACAGCACATTTCCACTAAGCAGCTGTAAGTGATACTGGCATTTCAGTATACATATCTCAACTGGATTACCGGTGTAATCACCGAGGAACACATCCTTTCGATAATCAACCCATGGAGATTTGAGGGTTCTGGACCTAAAGAATGTCATTGTAATGGAAAAGTATTTACTCCTGACAGTGAGATTCACAGAAAATCTGTGAGGGTTGAAAAAAAAATGTAAACTTTGGTTTTACCTTTTGAAATTGCTGCAAAATGTCAGGACATTGTCATCATTGATTGCAAAAAATGTACTTCAAATGTCTTGTGTCTTCACTGTCACTGCACGCCATTAATTGATTGCAAAAAATGTACTTCAAATGTCTTGTGTCTTCACTGTCACTGCGCACCATTAATTAAAATGATCCCCTTTGTACAGCCATTGCAGAACAATTGTAATATCGGTCCTCGAGTGGTATCCTTTAAAAATCCATTAAGATGTTGCCACAGTGGTCTCCTTAAGCAATGCAGAATTCCCTATTCGCAGCCTCTCACCTGCGGAGATTTTATTGGACAAGATAACATATAGTACAGCAGGACTGAAAGACAGTTTTAAGATTAGCTATAAATAAGCCATACACAAAGTTGACAGCTCTGAAAAAGAAAAATGAAGCTGGACTCTTGATAACATCACATTGCAGAGTTGAGATGACAGTGCAGGCTTGTTCATCGAGAAACTGCTCAATAAACAAGAGCAGTATTATTAATAGAAACAATATATATACATATCTTCAACAAAAATAACCAATCCTATTAGATTGTGTGAGGCTTTGATGATAAGGTGCTTTGTACTGATCCACAATATTACATACTAACTTTTCAGCTGCCTTTCATCACAAATGGGCAGATATTAGATATTGATGTGCGCATCTTTGCCATTGTCCCTTTTTTATTGTCTTGCTTGACAAAACTTATGACACTTTCATAGGATCTTCATTTCAAAAATATGCACGGGTCACTGGGGCAAAGAGACTGAGATGGAGATGCCAGCACATTGAATAATACTGATCGCATAAGCTTTCTTCCTTAACACATCAAGTGACATAAATAGACATTTCAAGCACAGACTGCTATTGCTTTGCAGCCAGACTCCCTCTTAAGAGGCAGTGCTAGTAGCACAGTAGTATAAATTTCCTTATTTTATGGTAAGGAGGATTGTTCAGTAGCCAAAGCCCTTTTCTTCTTTGTACAACAGGTATCACAAATGACTGTTTTACTTTTTTTTTTTTTACACTGGCAGTGCTATATAAAAGAAATGCATACATACACGTATGAGAACTCTAATACCTTGTCGTTGGGTACAAAGAGATAGATGATGGTATTCTTGTTGCAATAAAAATCCAGGAGCTATATATCATCTAGATGAGATATCACATGGTCCCCTGAGCACGACTTATTATCCACAGTAATGTACTATAGATGCCTTGACCCTTTTTATATGTCCGAGTTGTAATCTTTTATTTGTCAGTGCCGAAATTTAAAAAGCAAGTGTGATAATGTAGAGAGCCCCAAGGGAATTTCTCAGCATTACTGGAGTGTTTTATGTTTTAGGTCATTAATCTGAAGACCAAAACATATTCCATTTATCCCTTCAGTGCAAAGTAGTCTAGCGTGACTTCAGGAACATGTGATCACTGTCATTTATTTAACATTTCTTATCTTTATATTCCTCTGCCTGTGTACACTATACTTCAAATGGTAGGTAAACAAGACACATTTAAATACTTAACTGTGTGACAGGGTGAGATTAAGAGGATTTGCTAAATCTGATCAGGAATTGATTCCAAATAAAGGTCATCTTTGGGGGCATCAACTACATATACATTTTTCTCTGTCAGATTGGACAGAAAGTAAAGCAATGTTGTCAGGCTCCACATTTACAAAATAAGCTGTGCGCCTCATAAGCGGAGAATGATGTGTTGGTAGATAAATCCGTACAGGCTGAAAACTCTGCAGACTTTGTTCAATTCCATTATTTTTAAAGCCACGAAGACGTTGTTTTACAACATACTTGATTTATAATATTGCATTTTTATCTGCAAGCATTAATGGATTTTTCTTTTTAATGTTTACA
The DNA here is from genome assembly GCF_040206685.1 of Ascaphus truei. NCBI lineage: Eukaryota > Metazoa > Chordata > Amphibia > Anura > Ascaphidae > Ascaphus > Ascaphus truei. The sequence continues at coordinate 129,299,455 of NC_134486.1, forward strand.
GCAAGCCTTTCTGGAAGACCGCAGGTAGGATTCATATTTAATTTACCGATTATAAAGGCTTGTATTAAGCAATTATTCCTGAAATAGTAATTTTTCTCCCTATGACATATATTTAGGATGAAATTACACAGCAAAATGCCATGCATTGTGGTGCTCTGAAAATATCAAGTCAAAATAAGCATGTGTTTCCAATTAATTTCAAGATTTGTAATTCTTTATTTGGTGTAATGTCATGGCATTAGCAGAATGTGAGTTTCACATTGAAATGACTGTACAGCAATGATTTGTTTCATGGAGCCTTATTAAAATAGATATTAGAAAGGGCATGAAACATATTGTGTGCAGAAATAGAACAACAAAAATAATAATTCTTAGGAAATGGCAGGACTTGAAGTGTGGGGAAAAATATATTCAGGAAAGTAATGTCCCAGAGTATTTTTATAACCGTTAACAAGAACATGATTGATTTGTTATGATGGTAAATAGATCTCTGAACAGTTCTACACCATCTCCTCACCAAGGCTCATTTTCGTAAGAGGAGGTGTAACTCAAATTAGACTCGACACACAGACCCACACAGACCTACTGTCCTGTAAACCAGACTACCCACACTACTGGTTTTAAGCTGATCTACCATATTGAGTCCTCCAATTTATTTTAAGGTGCAGTCACTGTTAAGACGCTGTAGATTGTTAATGGAGAGAAGCTTGAGCTGGGACCTTAGACAAATGAGGACAGGGAAGTAAATAAAGAAAATTGGACATATGTCCAAAGTGAATTAAAGGCAGTCAAGTGATTCATACTGTAGGTTAAAAAATAGGTGATTAATGTCGTATAAAAATATCAAACAAGTATTCTTGGATGCTTATTTTTGGAAGTTTTGACAATTTTCCTTTGTTTTAATTTAAAATGGGGACAGAGAGTGTAAAGGATGGGGAATCTGGCCCTAAACATCATGTGAAAGAGGTTGCCATTGTAAATAATAAAAACAAGCAAGTTGCGTTACCTTGGCTGCCCCGGAGACTTAGCAATATGGGGGATCTGATCCGAAGCATTGGACCCCTTTTCAGCGTCGGCTCCAGAGACCGAGTCCTGTTACATCTCTATGGTTGTCAGTCACCTAGTTTTAATCCATTGGTCCAAAGTGACAACATACCTTTGAAGCAACAGCCTCCTCTGCCGGAGTATCATTTTCTCATTATACCGGTCCTGGAGAGCCTGTTATTATCGATATAGCTTAATTCAGTGCCAGCAGTGACTATGCCAGGAGGAACAAAGCTTTATACTGAATCTCCCCAATTGGTTACTCCTGGTCGTAAAATCAGCACATTCTGACCACTTGACTCCGGTAATGGCAAATATAATTATTTAATTGGATGGTTTTTGTTGCCTCTAGCCCCTCCTTTTTTTTAATGCAACTTTAGAAGTAATTTTTTTTTCTTTTAGTGGAAACTTGAGCTCTATGTTTTTAGCTGCTTGCCTTATTATGGCAAAATAGAAAGATACCTTACTACAGTAGTGTTCAGACCATTAAATGTCATTTGCAGATGTCACCTGCATTATTAGTGTGTGACATGGAAAACCTCTCACGCATGAAATCAGTTTATTATTTTTCTCCTAATGCAAGTTGGTGATCTTAAGTCCCCTTTTCAATATGCTACAAAGCAGTCTTTTTGTCAGGGAATCTTCATGAATAAGGCTTCAGGCTTCCCAAGCAAGGAGAAGATCCAGTCACAGCATAATGAATATAGAGTCCTGTGTGTACTAAACAACCTTGTGTGGGTCAATGAAAAAAAGAATGTCAACAGCCTTTGTACTACAGTATGAGATATCTTCATACGTGACTAGAGTTAAAAAAAAAAAGCTTTGTTTATGCAACTTGTACTTATAATGTTCCTTTTTAACATATGTAAATGTAGTCTTTAGTATTTTTGAAGTGAAACTTCTTTAGTGGCACCTATTCTGATGGGGTAAAACGGGAGAGATGGGGGACAAATGTGAAACGGAAGTGACGTCACGGCTCCCCCCCCCCTGCATCTACTGTGACGCCGCTCCTAACAGCCGCTGCTCCCCCACACATACCCGCTGTGACATGCTGCCCACACACCTGCTGTGACATGCGGCGGCGGCAGCGATAGCCGCCGGCGCCGCTCCTAACGACCACTGCCATGGGTATAGCAAGATGGCTGCCGCAGAGCTTCCGGTGCTGCGGGTGTAATAAGATGGCGGAAGCCCCGCAAGTACTCCGGCTGAGAGAGGAGGAGGAGCCGCTGCTCAGCCTCTCTCCTCCCTCTTCCCTACCTCCGCTTCCCTGTGTCCCGCTGACTAAAGGGTGCCGCTCTCCTCACACGGCCGGCCGCTGCGCCGCTCCTAACGGCCGCCGGTCACAGCTGCCATGCCGCGCATGCGCAGTTGTGATGGCGCCGCTGACGGACGCCACACATGCGCAGAAGCGGCAGGCAGCGGCGCCATTCCCCCTAAATGTGCACTGCCATGCCGCGCATGCGCTGTTCCCCGCGCCCGCTGACATGCCGCGCATGCGGTAGTCATGGTGACGCTCACGGACGCCACATGCCTGCCTCCTGCTGCTAGCTCATCTCCGGGCCGGTCACCGACCCCCTGCCCGGCGGGATGTCTGTCGGACATGGAGACCCGCGCCCTGCTGGATATCTGGGGGGAGGCGGACGTGCAGGGATCCTGCCCGACCTGAGTCCCGGGATCCTGCTTCTCCCCCTGGACCCCCGTGCAGGGGAGGTGAGCAGGCGGAGGAGACCTAGGAGCTGAGGGGGGTATGCGCAGATGTGACCGCCGGGTACCTCAGGCCAGGAGAGGGCGGCGGCGGCAGCAGCAGCTGCGAGGAGGAGCCATGCGCGCCCCCGTTAGGTGAGGGAGACCCCCAATAATGTCCTGCTTTGGTAACGGGAGGAGGGGGTAACGGGACCACGTGTCGCCGGGGGGGGCTAGGAGTCCGCAGCTCCGTGTCCGCAGCTAAGCCGGGGGTAGTGGGAGTCGGGAGGAGGGGGGTAACGGGACCACCATGTCGCCGGGGGGGGGGGGGGCTGGGAGTCCGCAGCTCCGTGTCCGCAGCTCCGCCTGGGGGAGGGGTGGGGGGCACAACACAGAGAGACATTCACACAACACAGAGAGAGAGAGACACACACTGACTGACACACACACACAAACACACTGACTGACACACACACACACACTGACTCACACTCACACACTGACACACACACGCGCACACACACACTGACTGACACACGCGCACACACACACTGACTGACACACGCGCACACACACTGACACATGCGCACACATGCTGACTGACACACGCACACACACGCTGACTGACACACGCGCACACACGCTGACTGACACACGCGCACACACGCTGACTGAAACACGCGCACACACTGACTGAAACACGCGCACACACGCTGACTGACACGCGCACACACGCTGACTGACACACACGCACACACGCTGACTGACACACACACTGACTGACACAAACACGAACACACACTGACTGGCACACACGCTGACTGACACACACGCACGCTGACCGACACAGAGAGACATTCACACAACACAGAGAGAGACATACACTGACTCACACACACACACACACACACACACACACACACACACACACACACAGACACACACACACGCACACACTGACTGACACACACACACGCACACACTGACTGACACACACACACACGCACTGACTGACACACACGCACGCACTGACTGACACACACGCACACACTGACTGACACACACGCACACACTGACTGACACATGCACACACTGACTGACACACATGCACACACTGACTGACACACATGCACATACATACTCACTGATTGACATACACTGACTGACACATGTGTGCCGAGCACGCGCGTTCTAAGTCAATTTCTGCGACAAAAGTCAAAGAAGTTTCACTTACTATGCGCGTGCACAGCACACACAGCTTTTTTTAAATATATATATATATATATGTATATATAGCACATGTAAAAGAAGCGCAACAGAGAAACACTCATAAATGTACTGCATTTAATAAAGGAATATAAACTAGATACACAACACTAAAGAAAACAGCATAACAATGCATAACAATGCAAAACAGTAACAAACAGAAACAAATGCTTATCTGTAGAAATATGCTTATGGTAAGCAAGGAGATCACATGGGCTTAGATACTTAAAGGCTGGGAACCGGTGGTGAGCAGGACTTGTGATAATGTTCAAATGCTTCTGAAACCAGGGGAAATGCTCCCTCTCTTGAGTGCAGGGGAGTGATAGTGGGCTCTGCAAAAGATCCCCGTCGCAACCACACAAATTTTACAATGTTGAGACACGGAGGAAACTGTTACACCCACAGTTGGAATCTTTGTAAAGAGAAGCTGAAAACGTCTATTCTACGTATTTCATGGCACTGAGTTCAGATATAGTCAGAACATGATGAGTCAGAATAATATCTGACTGATCGTATATTGTTTAAATAGGTCAGGGGCAGACCAGAGAAACAGATCACCAATCTAGCATGGGATTAGGTGATATATAGATGAAGAATATTGATTGTCACACTCTTAAAATGCCAGAGGGCATCAACATATGGAGGATTACATATGAATTAGTATATATAAATAAATGTTCGGATATTCGTGGCTGCATCAGTACGGCACTGTGTTTACCGTCAGCGCTACAGTATATAAGAAATGGATAATATTACTGTTGGAACAAATGTAGAGCTTTTTGTAGCATCACATTATTGTGTGTATAAACTCCATACACATCACTATATGCTGTCTGCTCTGTGTAAAACATCAGCACTAATTATTATTATTCTCATCTGTACAGGCAATGTGAAAGAACCTTCTAATGAGAACATCTGTCCTTGGCACAATGCCCCTTCCTAACACAGCCAATCAAAGATTCTATTATTGACAGGTTGCATGGGACCCTGAAGCTTCGTGCTACATCTAAGTGTGTGTGTTCTACTGAAGGAGTACAACACTGATTACGGTTACCCAAAGATGAAGATGTGTTTTTATATGCTGTATCTTCTATATTTTTCTTCCCTTTCTATGCAACTGTAAATTTTAATGATCTGTGGAGTATTTGGAAATAGTTATATGTATGTCATTTGTATAAATAAATATACATTATTGGGACAGGGGGAGGTTTGAGGATTTCTATGCTTTTTATATATAACGGTGACAAAAAGTGCATCTGCTTTGGAGCTATGTGTTACATTGCACATTCCTTGCATTTGGTGGCATTTACTTATATGATGATGTCAGCCTCTTAACATCTAAATCACCATGTGCAGGCTGTCAGCTGTCAAGAATATTTGATCGCTTTCAACGCTAGTAATATCAGTACCACAGTAAAACTCACATGGATGTCACTTTGAGATATCACTGATTTGTAACTGTACAGTGTGTAAAGCATTTTTTTAGCTCTGTTTCAGAGGTTACAGCTGCTAGTACTGAAGGAGCCCACAAACCATCTTATTTTAAATAATTAAAGGCCCTTCAAGCATTGAATGAGGTAAACAATACCATATCTAAATCATTTGACTTGCTTTGGATTTCAAAAAAGACGTTTAAAAATTTCTGCATACGGCAAAAAACATTTAGGGGGCACAACAAAAACGTGGTCCCTTTAGTTGCAATAGTTAATAGGCATCAGAAGGTGTTCATGTACTAAAGTAAACAAGGCCAACCACTTATGTCTTGAGCTACATCCAATATGACAAAATAGGGAAATACCTATATATTCTCTTGAAAAAGGATCATTTAGTTTAACCCTTTGGCCAAAGCGTTTTAAGCCTGCTGCCACATCAAGGCATGACCATTAGCAGGTCCTAACACTGCCTGAGTTAAAATTCTTATTTACCTCTATAGTTAGGACCTGCTAATGGTCATGCTTTGAAGTGGTAGCAGGCTTAAAACACTTAGGCATTTTTCAAGAGAATATATAGGTATTTCACTGAGTATTTTTGTCATATTGGATGTAGCTATGGGCTTCTTTGTTTTTTTGTTGTATACTCGTATTATAGTCCTTAAGACACCCACGGTTAGTTATATTAAAGACTAATAAATAACAGGTACATCTGCACTTGGCCTTCCTACATTAGGGTTTCTTCTAACTGCAGCTGGGATGAGTACTGAGCACATAGCTCATATTTTTAACAACCCACAACATTTTTAGCCCATTTGGATGTGGATGGTACCTTTGAAATCAATGTAATATATATATATATATATATATATATACACACACACATACACCTATATATATATATATATATATATATATATTTACTTTATTATAAATATACTAAACAATGTTGCTCTAACAATGGGGAATTGCCATTCCTCAATAAGTAAGTTTGACCCCCATACCACTACCCTGTACACTGTACCAGTTTTTGTGCATGAATGACTAGGGCCCTCTTGACTCGATGAGTTCAATGTATTCAAGTTAAGACAATACAAATAGTGCCTCGCAGTTCTTGATTCCCTCCCATCAGAAGTTTTTCCTGATGGTTACGTATTTCAATTATTTGCATAATAACGTAAATGAAAAGTTGTAATGTATATAGAATCTGGAGGAACAATTAATAGCAGGTCTGCATTGTGCTTCTCTATTTAGAAAGGATTGTGAATGGAAGAACGGTCTTCCTAAAAATAGGCTTTTGCACCGTATGAAGAATGGTCAATAGCGGCTCTGACTTTACAGAATTTTGTGAACACTAAAGTTAACACTTTCATTTGTATCTGTTTCTTCACTTGGATTAAACGTAAAGCTGTTAGTGTTGCCTTACTGTGTTTTAAATTGACAATAGTCTGCTGTCATTGAAACCTGTGTATTTTTATAGTGGTGAGATGCACTTTTATGTATTATAATGAGTGCCTATAACTGCAACACTATAACTTCTTTGTATTGCGAGCAGTGGCAGCAAAATCCTTTCGTTTTATGTTTTGAAATGTTGCTTCAGAGATGCTACTAGTTTTTGTAGACACATGTCACTTAAACTGTAGGGTAATTCTATATAGTGCGAAGAAGCCATTCGGGACTTCAGTGGGAATTTTTGGCCGGAAACCGCCGCTTTGGATTTTGAATAAGGTCCTTCGTATTCACTACACATGGGTGAAATGACAGCAGAAATCCTGCTAGTAGTATGGTAACATGCTTTTCTCTACAATGTACTATAATGTATACTATACATTACTTGCTGTGCTATAACTTGAACTTGGATTATTATTTAAGATGTTTATGCCTCCAAGAGTTATATTTTATAATTGTGTGTTATCCTGTGTCATTGAAAACAATGTACAGTATGAGAGAAACAAAATCCATTGTTCATGAATCTATCTACAGGATCGGGAGTACCTTTAATAGCGTTCCATTTACCTTGAGAAAAATATATCAACAATAGGATTAAAAAATAAACAATTGTTGCCTAAATGCAGGCAAATTATAACAAAAAATCCATTGGTTTCCAAATCTACATTGCAGCGGAATAAGAATCAACATGGATACATGTGTAAATACAGTTTTTTGTCAAAACAAAATCAGAAGCACATCGTAAATTACTGTGATTTTGTTAATGTGGGAATCATGCAGATTAAAAAAAAATAATGTAGCTTCAAGCACACAGATTTAAGTCCAGATTTATTATAGGATTCTTAGGCTCGAATTGACCTTAACCCTTTGGCTGTAAAGTTCATCTTGGCGCGCAATCATAGATATTCTTGTTGTAAAGGTGACATTTTAGTCGTTTCTATTTACGCAGAAGCAGTGCACAATGTTTCAGGGCATTCCCTTCATCAGGTAATAAACACAATAGCAAACTGATGAAGGGAATACCCTAAAACAATGTGCACTGCTTCTGCATAAATAAACATGACTAAAATGTCTTCTTCATTACGTGAAGATCTATTTGCGTGCGGCCGGATCGACTTTATATTGGACTCTCCTTGGCGTTTATGTGAATTCCCGCCAACCTGCTCCTGCACCAATAACATCCCCAACTGCTTCTAAATGAAAGGAGTGTGACCGCCACCATCTTGTTTCACTTCACCCTTTTGGCAGTGAAAAAATTATGGCCGCTTCAAGTGAAAAGTAAAGGAATCTAAAGGTGCCCAAAGACTTAGCTCCCATTAGTAAAACTGAAAATTGAGTTAGAGGTCTTATAGACTTGGGAACATGCTACAGTCTCTGCAGCACAATCTGTCATTGGACTCAAACGCTTTTTTTAATTGTCTGCAAGAGAGAAGCTTATTTTTTTTTTTAATGGGGGTAGGGTTGTGGGACTTTGGTTAGTTACAGGAAGGCTGAGGTGAACTGTGCTTTTCTTGACCAATGAAATGGTTCAAATATAATTTCTAGGATAGATCTTTTTTTAGAAGAAAAAAACAAAACTTTTACAGAAGTGGAAGCCATAATCACCTTTTCTACCTCAGAACCATCTACCATTTGTGGTTGCATTACAGATAGTTTCCTACCGTCCCGACAGAGCTATAACTTTCATCCGGAGAAAAGAAAGAAGGTCCTATAAGTAGATTTGGTGGGAATTTTTTTTTTTTTTTTAAATGCGATTTTTTTTCGAACAAGTGATTTCTAATATGATTTTTTTTTTTCTGCACTCGTTTTTGTATGCAACATACAACATTTTTTCTTTAACTCTGCTCCCATGCAAAATCTTCATAAAACAGTACATTGTAAACATCATTTCTATGTGATGACAAATAACATATTACAGCTATATATACATACACACATACACATATATACACACACACATGGTTATTTGTTCTTTCACATTCTGTGATTATGTGTGCTGACATTGACTATACCGCCTGCTGTGGCAACATACTGTAACCCAGTCTGTTGTATTCTCAATAAAATGCCTTTTTAACTCGAGAGTGATTCTATCATTGAAAGGGTAAAAAGAAAGATATATACGGAAATGGAAAATAATGCGCTGGTCTTTTTTTAGTGTTTATGGAAGGCAACAGAATGTTTTTGAAAGCTGGTAACAAGCCCTACCTCAATATCCCTGCAAATCCCTGTGCACATTTAAAAAAAAAAAAGACATTTTTATTTAATTCATAATACATCAAACTCGATACCGCTCTGACATTGTTGGGATCTGGGAAAAAAAAATAATCATTTTGAAGAATGTTCCATCACTTGAATGCCGTCTCCAGTCGCAGGGGGCTTGAGTGAAAATATATTACGGAAACGTTTCTATTAAATCTGAACATGTTTTCCCTTTCAGCAATTCCCCTTCTCCAATGTCAGAACAGGCTGCTATCCTTCTTCACCTTCACAGCAGATCGGAAACGTAAATAACCCAGGGCTAACTGTTTGTAAAATTAACCTCTTCATGCATTTTTAAAAAGTACCACAGTGAACTGGGTTCTGCTGTAATGTAAGGCCTTATATCTGGAAAGTAAACAGAGGTGTCATTGTCATTCAGTGGTTGCCTCCATTCACCTTGTTCATTTGTCTATACATTTAGAAGCTGTTGGCCTTATGATTTACTATTTTTCATTACTTATAGTTGAGTCTTACTTGATGGGAATGGAAATACGTAACTTCCTTTTTGCAAATGAATATTATGCATTGTATTATGTATCGTAGTGTTTAGTCTCCTTCCTCCATGATTAATTTTTTTAATTGCTTTTTACATTATTTTTGTAGTCATTTTACACTGGTTTTATGGTTGGCATATAGATATTCCATGATTTTCAGATCTCTGTGCCCTTAATAATAGTAACTTTATTTCAGATAGCGCTTTTCTCCCAATGGGACCAAAAGCGCTTCTTCAGAATTACAACATATAAAAAACAAAAATGGGGCGCAGGAAAAGAAACAGAAAAACCTAAATTACAGTACAGTGCGCTGTAAGCAGCATTGTTCATTGGATTTTTTTTACCGATGAGTTTACAATCTATGATTTTAGTGCCTGAGGCACAGGGAGATAAAGTGACTTGGCCAAGGTCACAAGGAGACATAGGTCTGTCAAGTTAAACCTACAGTATGTTAAATTTAGTCGACAGATATACTCATCATGTATTTGTATTTACAATTGGTCAAGAGGAATGCGAACAAAATACTCCAGTGCAACAGCCAAGGGAAAAAAATAGTTTCTCACTTCAGTAAAAGCAATCAGATTTCTCCCTTGATCAGCATCTTTCTTATGTGTAGGGGATTTGGTATATCCATGTATACTGTACATTTTCTTTCTAAAAAGAAGTCTAACCTTTTCTAAAAGCTATATATTGTATCTGCCATCACAGTTTCTACTGGTAGTTCCAATTTTTAATTACTCTTAATGTAACAAACGCTTTCCTTTTTGCTGCTTGGGTGAATCTCCTTTTCACCAGTCTCAAGTGATGACCCTGTGACGTGTACTGTCCGTGTGAAGAAAAGTTCCCTCGAACGTTCCTTGTATTGACCCTTAATATAATAGTAATAGCCTTACCTCATGACAGACCATCCATCCACTTTTATTAATGTGGTGGCTCTTCTCTGCACTTTTTCCAGTTTCACAATGTATATATAATATTTCTATTCCTCTGCTACTGTAGTTATACTTTTAGATTTATTTAATATATTATGTTTTTCCTTTTATTTTAAACAAGGGAAGTGGGAAATAGAACTCAATTGTCTAATTTATTTAACGCCTTACAAATATGATAGTATGCTAATTACCAAAATATATTTAAAAGAACAAAAAAAGGAATGATATTGAGACAAACTGATATTTTCTGGGGTAAGTGGGTATCCGATAAGGTACACAGTCACAACAGGACTATGTCTAACTGCAGATACCAACTTACCCCAGAAGACTTCAACTCGTATTAACCTCTGCGACATCTGCCTACCCCTCAGGACTTTAACCATTGGTAGGCCCACTGGTGAGGCGGTCCTTTTTGTATATTTGTTTGCAGCTGGAAACGGCAAATGGACTACTGTATATCATTTTGAGAATTTGTTTTTTAAAACACAGCCTGATGGGTTGCCTACTCTATTATTTGAGAATTGCCCGGAGCGCAATTTTCAGGAGGTGGTGCTGGCAACGAGTTTATTTAAATATAATTCTGTACCGTAACTTATTTATTTATTTTTTGCCTTTTTTTTACTTGCATACTATCATGTTTCTAAAGCATTAAATAAATTAGACTATTGAGTGCAACTTCCCACTTCCCTTTTTCCTTCGTGCGTGGACCCTATGGGACAAATGGTTACGGATTGGAAGCACCGATCTAGACAATTATATACTAGTATTCTTGTGTGTGTGTGTGTGTGTGTGTGTGTGTGTGTGTGTGTGTGTGTGTGTGTGTGTGTGTGTGTGTGTGTGTGTGTGTGTATAGATATACGTATTGAAGAATGCTGAATGGGGGACCTAATAGGTTCTTTATTATTTCCTGTTGATTTAGTTTGATATCCATTTTAATTATTCATTTAATATAACTTGCCATGCATTGGAAACCTATGGGTTAATTTTCCTTTATTGATCAATAAGCCTATTTAAAGTTTGTGCCCATGCTATACCCTTGATGAAGTAGTACAGCACTATTAAATGTTAGATGGCTATTTATCCCTGATGGTGACTGTGTCAGGACGGCCTGTAGCCGAGGTCAGGGAACAGTCCACACGTGTAGTTTCAGGATAATGAAAACGTTCAGTGGCTTTATTTCTCCACAACATAACATAACATGCGGGTACACTGTCCCTTCAAACCAAAACAAAACCTGCTCCCCATTGGGAGAACTGACTAACACACCAGGCCTATCTAGCAGGCTGGCTGGCTAGACCATAACCAAACCATAAGTGTACTTTCAGCAGTCAGAAAAACAAATGAACAATCCTTACTTGGGTTGAAGTAGTGACTTGGTGAATCCCTCTGGCTAACAGCTCACATAGCAGTGTTCTCTGGTCTAAGTCAGGCAGCTACTGCCAGTAACAAGATCCTTTTCTACCTTGCTGGCTATCAGGTGTCGGGTTACTTCCTGATTGCTTAGCTTCCTCCTGAGTTAACCTTCTGAGTGCTGGATGCAGCACTCAGACATATGTTTCCCAGGCATAACTGATAGGGGTTGACTTCACCCTGTCACATACCTCCCCTGTTTGTGTGTGGCTAGGGTCCCACATGGCTGAAGCCCGACCCTCCACTCCTCTTGACAAAAAATCAGCATTTCCATGGTCCTTTCCAGGTCTATGCTGTATATCAAAAGAGAAGGGTTGGAGGGCCATATACCACCTGGTCAACCTTGAGTTTGTGTCCTTCATGGTGTTTAACCATTTCAAGGGCGCATAGTCAGTGACCAGGGTGAAGTGTACTCCGGCGACATAATGTCTCAAAGCCTCAATTGCCCATTTTACAGCGAGGCACTCCTTCTCAATGACGGAATACCTCACTTCCCTTGGGAACAGCTTCCGGCTGATGAACAGTATGGGGTGTTCAACACCATCAAATTGTTGGGACAGCACTGCTCCCAGTCCTACCTCTGAGGCATCCGTCTGGATGATGAAGGGCTCTTTAAAATCTGAGCTCCGAAGAGCGGGGCCCTCTGACAGGCACTTTTTTAGCATGTCAAAGGCGTCTTGGCACTCCCAAGACCATTTAACTTGGGTCGGGGCACTCTTTTTTGTCAGATCTGTTAGGGGTGCAGATATTTCTGAAAAATTGGGGATAAACCGCCTGTAATACCCTGCTAACCCCAAAAGGGAGTGGACCTGTGTCTTTGTCTGTGGGGTGGGGACTTCCTTTATGGCGGCCACCTTGCTAGCTAGTGGCCTTACTATCCCTCCCCCAACGGCATAGCCCAAGTATTTTGTAGTGGATTTACCCAGGGCACATTTTTTGGGATTTGCAGTGAGCACATGCTTCTCTTAAGGACGTTAGGACTGCCCTTAACCTTTTTATATGAGACTGCCAGTGTCTGCTATAGATGACAATGTCATCCAAGTAGGCCACGGCATATTTCCTATGGGGTCGTAGTACCTTGTCCATTAACCTTTGGAATGTGGCTGGAGCTCCATGTAACCCAAATGGCATAGTAACGAATTGGTATAAACCGAGAGGGGTGGCGAAGGCAGTTTTGCATTTGGATTCTTCCGCTAGAGGTATCTGCCAATATCCTTTCGTGAGATCTAGGGTGGAGATATACTCTGCTTTACCAAGAGAGTCAAGCAATTCGTCCACCCTAGGCATTGGGTATGCATCGAATCTGGATACAGCATTTACCTTTCGCAGATCCACGCAAAACCTCACCTTCCCATCTGGTTTAGGGACCAACACTATAGGACTACACCATTCGCTGTGGGACTCCTCGATCACGCCCAATTCCAACATGTCTATTATCTCCCTCTCTACCGGGTCTTTTCGGCCCTCTGGCAATCTATAGGGACGGGATCGTACTTTTACGCCAGGTTCTGTCTCAATCCTCAAGCGAGCATTTTGGTTGTACTGCCTCTCTTGACGTTCTTGAGCAGATTTGAGATTTTCCTTGGCAAACCGACCTATCATGTCTAGGCGGTTTCTAAGGTCTATGACATACTGAAGGGTATTCTTGGAGGGGGAGGGTTCCTCCTCCCAGGATTCCTTCAGTAGGTCGAGAATACCCTGAGGTTGGCGTCCATATAGGAGCTCAAACGGGGAGAAGCCTGTGGATGATTGGGGAACTTCTCGTACCGCAAACAACAGGAAAGGGAGAAGTTCATCCCAAGCTCGCTTTTCAGTGTCCACAAACTTCCTAAGCATGGTTTTTAAAGTACGGTTAAACCTCTCTACCAATCCATCAGTCTGAGGATGGTAGACTGAGGTCCGGACGGATTTTACCTCCAATAACTTCAGGACATCCTGCATTAACTTTGCCATGAAATTTGTTCCCTGGTCAGTTAACATTACTTGGGGAAGTCCTACCCTAGAGAACAGTTCTAACAGCCTGTGAGCAACCTGTTTGGCAGTGGCTGATCTCAGAGGGGAGGCCTCAGGATATCTGGTGGCATAATCTACAACAACGAGTATAAATTTATGTCCCTTCGCAGAGGGTTCTAAAGGTCCGACCAGATCTACCCCAATTCTCTCGAATGGGATGGCTACCAAGGGCAGAGGGACCAAGGGAGCCGGCTTCTGTCCTTTTTGGCTAGTTAACTGGCATTCAGGACATGTCTCACATAGTTTCATGATGTCACCATGTATGGCTGGCCAGTAAAACCAGGACGAGATGCGGTCCATGGTCTTATCTCTGCCCAAGTATGGGCTAGGGTGAACACTGTTTTAATCAACCCTTTAGGGACTAGCATCTGTCGAATGACCTCCCCTGTTTGTGTAACCTTATTCACACGATATAGGATGACATTCAACAGTTCAAAATGTGGAAACACTCTTACACCTTGTTCATCCATTATCTTGTTGTTGATCTGTACCACCTTCTCATATTGTCTAGCCAGAGCTGGGTCTTCCCTCTGCCTCTGACGGAAGTCAGGAAGATCCAGGTCTGGTAAAATTCCCGTATCTATCTGTTCCCCACCCTGGTCATCTCTGGCAATGACCTGCAGTCCTTTGGGCTGACTAATGTTATCAAGAGTCCCAGCCTTTCTTAACCAGTCCTCTTTCCGCACGTCTCTGTTTACGTGTCTTTGGGACGTGGTGTCTACGGGGGGAAATCTCTGGGGAAAAAGGAAACAAGTCTCCGGGCTTCTCCGGTACCAGAGAAGTAGGCTCCGTAGGAGTAGGGGCCAACAATGTTTAGAAGTAGGGCCAGTCTCGGCCAAGTAGAACAGGAGCAGGTAGCCAGGGAGCAACTCCCACTAGTAGGCTAGCCTCTTGATCCTTGATACGCAGTAGAATGTTCGCCGTCGGGTATCTCTTTGTATCCCCATGGATACACTCGATATTCCAAGGAGAGTCATAGGATAGTCTGTTGCTTGGAATTAGGCCCTCTAGGATCAGGGTTTATCCAGATCCCGAGTCCAGCATGGCTTTTACTATTTTCCCCTCCAGAGATGCTGGGACTAACCACGGGTTGTGGACCCTCGGAGAGAAGCTGTGGCAGTGGTTCTGCCATATGAACAGTCCATCTCATCTCCTGAGTCCGCAAACTCGGTCGTCAGCGGAAGCTCTCGACGGGGTTCGGTGTTTGGACTTCTCCGCTGTTGGATGGGATCCTCCCTTCTGGTTGGTTGTGGTATCCTCTCCACCGGATGGGTGACTGAAGCCCAGGTTTTCGGGGAATACTGTGGGTGGCGGCCTCCCTTGAGTGATCCAATAGCCTCGGACCCGGGACGGGCGTCTCTGCGGGAGTTTGTACTAGGAACCCTCCGAGATGGGAAAGGGTCTTCCGATCGGGTTGACTGGATCTCCCGAGCTGGCGGGTTGTAGACCCCTAGATTGTCTGCTTTCCTGCCTCTGGTATCACCGGAAGCAACTGGTGTTTGCACGGACCGTTCACAGCTATCCTGTTGGGTGTCGTCGCCAAGGAAGTTTTCCACCAAGCGGACCACTGAATCCAGGGAAAATGCAGCGTGTCTTTTTACCGAGGAGCAGGAGGAGGGGGGCAGTATCTATTAACTGCTCGAGCACAAACTGTTCAAGGATCTCTGCCTTGGTATGCTTCTCTGGTTGTATCCACCTGGTACATAAGTCTACTAAGCGGTGGGCTACGACCCGGGGTCTGTCTCTGTTTGTATATATGACTGTCCGAAACCGCTGACGGTAGGTCTCTGGAGTAAGGCCTAGGTGATCCAGAATAGCAGCCTTTAGTTGCTGATAGTCCATGGCCTCGTCTACTGGAAGAGCTTGATAGGCTGCCTGAGCTTCTCCTATGAGGAGTGGAGCCAGAGTCGTTACCCAGCGTCCAACTGTCCAGCCGTGGGCCGTGGCTACCCTTTCAAAAGTGAGGAGAAATGCCTCTGGGTCGTCTGTTGGCTTCATTTTGGGCAGCATCACTGGTGGGTTATTTGGAATCTCTGGTCTGCCTGGGGCTGGGCCTTCAACCAGCATTTGGAGTAGCTTTTCCTCTCACTGGGCCTGTTGCTCATCTTGCTGGGCTTGTCGCTCAATTTGCTGAGCTTGATATTCTGCTTGCTTGGCCTGCCATTCTATTTGCTGGGCCTGTTGCTCAGCTTGCTTCTCTGCTAGCTGGAGCTGTTGCTCAAGGAACTGAGAAAAACATTTCTCCATTTTTTTTTGGTGTGGCCCTTCAGATACAGGGGCCGTCCGATATCCCACTGTGACACCACCTGTGGCAGGACGGCCTGTAGCCGAGGTCAGGGAACAAACCACACGTGTAGTTTTAGGATAATGAAAACATTCAGTGGCTTTATTTCTCCACAACATAACATAACATGGGGGTACACTGTCCCTTCAAACCAAAACAAAACCTGCTCCCCATTGGGAGAGCTGACTAACACACCAGGCCTATCTAGCAGGCTGGCTGGCTAGACCATAACCAACCATAAGTGTACTTTCAGCAGTCAGAAAAACAAATGAACAATCCTTACTTCGGTTGAAGTAGTGACTTTGGTGAATCCCTCTGGCTAACAGCTCACATAGCAGTGTTCTCTGGTCTAAGGCAGGCAGCTACTGCCAGTAACAAGATCCTTTTCTACCTTGCTGGCTATCAGGTGTCAGGTTACTTCCTGATTGCTTAGCTTTCTCCTGAGTTAACCTTCTGAGTGCTGATGCAGCACTCAGACATATGTTTCCCAGGCATAACTGATAGGGGTTGACTTCACCCTATCACAGTGACCCATTGTGTAGAACAAAGGGACACGAAAGGGACAATTTGCCACGGATATTTCACCGAAGCATGGTTTAGGCTTTTTGTTTTTCAGTTTTTTTTAAGAATTAGGTGTTAAGGTTAGGATTGGGGGTTGGGTCAAGGTTTGGAATATTAGGGGTTAGGTTGCAGTTATCGGCATTAGCCAAAATGGGGTGGAATGCCCCAGACTCCCTGGTTCATCAGCGGCAGTGTACTCTCCCGGTGGCCAACTGTCCCAACCCCCCTCCCCCCCCCGCAGGAACACAGGAAGTTGACGGCTTTGCTCACCCATATTGGATGACTGAAGCATTGTGTGTCTCAGCGTGCATTCCAGGAGGTGTTATAGCAAGAAGAGGGTATTTGTCCATGTGGAGCAATTGAGGATTTCTCATTGGATCTGCAGACGAGCATTCTTACATTTTACTTTTATGAGTGCATTTTTATACTGTGTTTATTTGTGCTTGAATGAAAGTAATTTCTGCTCTATTCGGGCTGTGCTTGGGGCTTCCGTTGTACAGGTTTACTTGACACCGAGGGACGTAAAGAGTTACTTGAAGCTGCCACAGCCAACATCAGAAGCTGATCTTACTTTAATTTCTTCTCCTAATTTAATTCATTACAAGCACTTTGAACACATTCTAATATACATTGAAAAAACCTTCATAGTTCATAGAGTGCATTCCTTTCTCTGCCATTGTATTATGACACCAAGTAGTATACACTTACAACCTTCCACAGCACCCACTTTTTTTTTTTATCTATAGAGCATCACCAAATCTCCATTACAGCTATACGGTAGGTATTCTCCCCCATTATTTGTATCCAGCACAAAGTAAGAATCCTACCTCATTAGATAGCAGTATAGTATTAAAGGGTATTACAAGCAGGCAGTGGTTCTGTAGCTCTTACAATTTTTGAAAGGGCACAAATAATGTGTTTGGGCTTCCATTGTATTGATTGGTTAAATATTACTTTACATTGTACTGTAACAGACTATTTTTCATCCACGAAACCACTTAAAAGGTAATGTGCTACTTCTCGGTCTACCCATTGTCGGAAACTATGTATAAAGACTTCAAAATTAAATGAAAGAGGGCATTCTATGGAAGCCTGCTTCGTATTTCTATGGAGTACAGTACGTCATGGTAAATTATATGTACTGTACATCATGAAACCCAATTCAATAGTAAATGAATTGAGAAGATATGTAATATTTTTTCCTCTTACCATTATCATTTCATCTTAACAATCAAATACACGGTACATAAATTACAAAGATTGCTGAGTGATGAAGTGTCAGCAGAGTGACTGTTAATACATTTAGATGCACTAAGGAAAGTTTGCATTAGTTTTAAGCCAAGAAAAATGTGACAATTCTGTGACACATGGGGCATAAACATGGCATGCTTGTAATATAAGATTACATATACTGTACATGTGTGCTGCAGACACCATCCAGCGCAGCACACAAACATTGTTTTTATACATTTGTGTACAGAAATGCTGTAACTTGCTATTCTTCCCTAAGTCTGTTTTATGATCACATCACATAGCGGAGATTTGTACATACTGTACTGTAGCTCCCATTGTCTTTAGGACTATTTTGCAAACAGACTGGGGTCTCAATTATGCATTATTGTTGGCATTGGTTGAACCGCCTTACAAAAAGCAGTCGGCAAGAAATCATGAAACCATTTAAACATCGACTGGGAAAACTCCTAATTTTAGAAAGGTTTCTACATTATTTATGCGCAAAAAGATAGGGATTGATAATTTAAAATAAAAGCCATTTTAATTAAAAAGGAAATGTAATGAAAGGAGTGGTACATCAGATTTTTACATTAACTATGTGGTATAACTTTGTATCCCTAGTCATAGTTTGATCACTGGTTAATGAAAAAATTGTATCTGTAAATGTATAAGGACCCAAATTATTAAAATTAGGAAATTTTAACTCCAAAAATAATATTTCAGGGAACAAGCGTCAATCCAATTATTGCGGTAACCCTCTTTCCTGCTAACATAGAAAGGCTACTGATGCTGTATATACCTGTTTGCTCAGCGAGATCTGTGCCTCCGCTAACTGGTTAACTGGCAGCCTGGGGCGACAATAAATAATCTGGCAGCGCCTCCACTCGTCCAGGATCCCTAATAAGTGAGATGCCCCTGGACAAGAATAACAATGACCACCCACAACTCTATAACCTTTTACTATATGGAGCATAGATATACATAAGCAGATATGGATATAACAATGAACAAGAGAGTAGATGATCGATGCCAGTGCGGCTCCTATAGATGTCAGACTCACCAGGTTGAGGTAAAATCAATTTATTAAACTACATAAAACAGATACAACAGAACATGACTAGACGACCTCCCGCGCGTTTCGGGCAAACGTGCTGAAAACGCGTGGGAGGAGGTCTTCTAGTCATGTTCTGTTGCTTCTGTTTTATGTAGTTTAATAAATTGATTTTACCTCAACCTGGTGAGTCTGACATCTATAGGAGCCGCACTGGTATCAATCATCTACTCTCTTGTCTGCATCCGGATCGTGGCCGCGCAGGAAGTGCGTTATTCACCCTTAGAGGGGAACGCACAGCCGGGAGCAGAGGGGACGGATCATCGGCGTAGCTACTCCATCCGTGGGCTGTCACATCTGCAGCCTCTCGCCAGACACTGGGACACAACCCATACCTCCACGAGGCTTTTTTCCTACTCCACTTACCTTATTATTTAGGCTACACAGCCACGGGGTGTTATCCTGGAGTCATCAGACGGTTCCTCTTGGTAACTATAACAATGAACAGCAATATGCATATAGAATATATTGATGACCTACTGTATCAATAATATAATACACACACAACATGATTGTCCTTGACTAGGTAACCTTAGTACCAGTGCCTCTGGCCACGCTCCACCCTGGAGTAGTGTCCCTTTCTCACCACCGCGTGCACCCCACACCGTGTCCAATGTACTGGACCAGTCCGTTGGTCACTTTACCTTTAGTGTCCCCAAGAACCCCACCCCCAAGGCGGGATCAGCGCCTGTAGGTACCGGTGTTTGTGCACTTATAATAATAATACCTTCCGGGCGCTCCAGCACCCGGTAACTGTACTTCGAAAAGGATCCGCCGATCCAGCGTTGTATCTCTCAGTTGATTCCTCACGGGCAGGGAATCTCTCACGAGTCTTTACTTGCATCCAGTAGCTTGATTCCAAACTACCAATCACCAGGCAGCGCAGGAAGATACTGTGTCCCTGTCTGCTACTATCAGTAAAGGGTATGCTGTTCCTATTTAGGGCTCTTCCCTACAGTACCACAATCTGGTGGTGACTCAGGGCCTGCACTGGGGCCTAGGGAGGGAAGTTCCTGGCCTATGTAGTGGGTCACTGACCCCCTGCAATACACCCTCCTCTCCCCTTGCTCTCCCAGGACCCACACTGAGCACCACCTGTCAGCAACTGCCTTAACTCTCCCTCAACTGCCAGCGCGAGCCCCCCCTCGTGCTCAGCTCAACTGCCTTCCTCCTATCTCCCAATAGCAGCCACCCTATTAGCTAAGCCGTGCCACGTCATCCGGCCGCCCTGCGCAAGTTTCCTCAGGGCCTCCCGTCACGTATTGCCACTGCGCATGCGCGCAAAATAAAAAATGGTGTCTCTGCATTTGCCGGGCCCACCAGAGCCTCCGCAACCCGCTCACCATCCCGAACCAACCGACCCTCCGAAGGCGCGCACACGCGCCCGCACTTCGCTCCCTACCGGCCGCCCTATCTCGACCGCCACAGTGAGTACAGGGAGGGGGTGTCGCCACTCTGAGGGGAACCTGCTACATCGCTATCACTAAAGAAAACAAAATGAACAAGATTCCTAATGAATAAGACATCATAAACCTGAAAAATCAGGCAGACCAGCAACTACTGTATAATACTTGATAACTACAGTAGTTTGTATTGTGGGAGTTGTGTAATTGATGAGTTTCTTTGCTTTCTACTCAAACTTGCACAATAATTCAATGATGAAAGGTTATCTTCCCTCTTTTTTCCCAAGCTAAACACTTACAACTCAAATTACTTTTACTATTCTCCTGATGAACAAATTGAGACAGTGAAGACAGAATAAAAGGTGAGCAGCTGGAGGGGCAGAGATCGTGTAACATCCAGTGGGCATCATAAAGGCCATGTGTTTGCCAGCCCTCGTTATATCAAACTGGATAGCCCAAGGGCTCTCAACTTTAGATATGTGACCTTGTAGTAAATAAATCAAGAAGAGAAATACAGTGGCACAAATTAAAATGGAGTTGAGCTATATCTGTACAAATCTGTAAAAAGAAATCCCCATGAAACATACATTAAGATGAATAAATACATTAAATAAATTAATAGTAGACCATGTTCTTAGGGTCTTGAAATACCAGAGCTTCCACTTGAGAAAGTCATACACAGGTACATAATGAATTATAATGTAATTAAGGGTAAGCTAAATACAATTAAAGTATTATTTAAAATGAAAACATGGTATATCTGTGATATCAACATACAATGGCAGTGTAAGTGTTTCCTTCTCTGGTGTCCTGCATCTTCACTCCCTCTCTGATAGGGTCCCACAAGTCTCTTTCCTTGGCCCTCTGCTCTTCTCACTATACCTATTCTGTTTTGGCTACTACAATACTTTGGCTTCCAGTATCATCTCTATGCTGATGACCTCTCTCCCTCTCTCCTGTCCCATGTTACCAACTGTCTCTCTGCAATATCTTCCTGGATGTCTCACCATTACTTGAAGCTTATCGTGTCCAAAATAGAACTAATACTCATTCACACTGCCACCGCTACACCCAAAGTCTCCCTCACTATTAACTCCACAATCTCCTCAAGCCTGCTGTCTAGGGGGGTCATCTTTGCCTCTGATCTGACCTTCATTCTTCACATGCAGTCCCTTCCAAAGTCCTGCCATCTCCACCTAAAAAATATTGCCAAGATACGCCCTTTTCTCATTTGTAAGGCAACTAAAATCCTAATTCACTCACTCATCCTGTCTCGCCTTGACTACTGTAACCTTATTCTAGTGTATATTCCCCTTGTCCACATATCTCAACTACAATGCATCCAAAATGCGGCTTCCAGACTCCTTTACATCACTCATCTCTCCACTTCTCCTGCTCCACTAAAGTGCCTACACTGTCTTCCCATATCTCCTAGAATAACATTTAAAACCCTTGCTATGACTTGCAAAGCATTAAACGAGGCTGCCTCACTTTCATCTCAGCCCTCATACCCAAATATATCCCTAAATACCCACTATGGCCAACGACATCCGCTTAACACCTCCTCACTCTTGCCTACAAGACTTCTCCCGTGCTGCCCCCTTTCGAATTCCATTCCACGTACCATCAGATTCTCCCCCAGCTTTCAGACATTTAAAAACACCTTTCAAGGATGCCTATCTGGCATACCCCTAACATGCACCCACCTCACCAAACCCCCACTAAGGGCCAGCTGTGTGGCAGTACCAAACTCAATGCTAAAACCCCCTAACATCCACATCTGCAAACCTTAACAGGATTAGCTGTGCAGTAGGGCTAAATTCCATCCTGAGGCATACTCTGTCCCACAATGACTAACATCCAACACCCCACTCCAAACCTTTTAGAGACCAGCTGTGTTGCTTGACCAATCTCCATACTATGTAACACCCCCTAACCCCTCCCCTCTCAAACCTTAATGGGATCAGCTGTCTGGCTGGACCATACTGCATCCTGAGGTATAATCCCTTCCACAATGAGCAGCCACTTTACCTTTTGTTTCATCATTGTCCCTCATTCTCTCTAGATTGTTATATACAGTAGCATAAGTCCTCTTTGTGGGATTTACACTGTACAGTACTTTGTTGAGACTTCTAATATATATACTGACAACCTTGTGTAAGTATTACTGCAATATGAGCATAAAAAGGGATTTTTAAGAGGTTTGGGAAACATGTTTAATAGATGTGTAATAGTTTTTAGTAATACCAACTGATTTGTATTATTTTGTGAATAAACCTACAGTACGTGGAAGTTGGAGAGCAAATACAGTATGTTTTATTTGAGGAAACGGGTATAAGAAAATTAATTTGCTGAATCATTTCTCGTTTCTACAATTGTTTTGTTTGCAATCTTAGTTTTTTTCTAAAAACATAATGTTTTCGTTTCTTTTCTATTTCTCACATTATCCAAACAGTTAAAATAGTCCATATGTGTAGAATGCCCCAGTTTCATTTCTGTAACTTCTTTTCAAGTTCATAACCTCTTTTTGTAAAGCGAGAGAACATTGGCTGAAAAGAGCAATAATCCAAAATGTTACGCTTATCTTTAATAATGACCTGGTTTGCTTATTCCAAAAAGTAGGTTATTCAGGTATTCATAATCATTGTCTCACTAATATCAGGTATACGTTTGTAATAAGGTATTTAATATGTTATATTCTGATTCTAGGTTTATACAATCATTTGAAACAGAGAACAAGATATCTGACATTAACACCTTCACTGCCACGGCAGATTTTTGCAATTACATTTTTAAGCAATGATAGGTGTCAGTTTTGTGATAAACCAGACACCGTTTTCTTTTTGAAAACAAGTTGTAGGGTTTGGTGCCAAATGCATATTAGGTCATGTCACTTCATCAATGTCATTAACATGTCAAAAATATTGTAAATTGGAATTTTTCTGAATGGGCTGTACTGTATTACACACCATATCACCCATCATGTTGTCTACTTTAAGAAAATATAACATCCAATACATTTCCTTTGTATTGAGTTAATGTTTCTATATGAGAAAAGGGTGGACAGTCCCAAAGTATAAACTTTCTCATTCCCCTCCCCAAAGGCAGCTTTAATCTAACAAATATAGGGGGTATTTTGAGAGAGGGCACTACTGTTATTCAGGATGGAGTGGCTCGGTGAGTAACGACACTGACGGCACTGAGTTTGAAGCAGTGGAACCTGTTCAATTCCCGTTGTCGGCTCCATGTGACCTTGGGCAAGTCACTTTATCTCCCTGTGCTTCAGGCACCAAAAACATAGATTGTAAGCTCCATGGGTCAGAGACCTGTGCCTGCAAAATGTCTCTGTAAAGTGCTACGTAAAACTAGCGGCGCTATACAAGAACATATTATTATTATTAATAAATTGAAGTGTTCAAACACTATGATGTAAATACCAATGTATATGCAACATGGGTTTAGATGTTGACCACCCAGAAACAAGTGTGTATGTGTATGCATCTCATCTCATTATGCCCTCACTATTGCTTTTTCTGTTTGCCGTTTTCTCACTCTTTTGTAAACTTTTCTATTCTCTCCAGCTTCCCCACTTTCCTCCTACCCACATTTCTTCATCTCTTCTTCCCTCTACCTATGCATGTGACCATACACTGCACCACTATTTACACACCTCTTTCCCAACAACTTCTACACCCCTCAATAAAAAGCACCCGTACAAATCCTCTCCTCACCTCTCTATTTACTCCTACTTGCTGCTGGGAATTTCTCTCATAATTCTGTACCTAGCAATATACACACCTGCTCTCGCCCACGCCTCCCTGCCACTTCTTTCCCTGCTAATGTTGTTAACCCATCTAATTTAATACCGATCAACCTTAAACGCATCTTTCAAAAGAAGCATCCAAATAGCTGCACTCATGGCTACTGTCCCACACTCAGTCACTCCTACCAATCATTGTGGCCAAACACTGCCAGCTCCTGCACTTACACCTCACCTGCTGTCTCTGTAAGTCTCCCAACATACCACTTAGATTGTAAGCTCTCTGGGGCAGGTATTTCCTTTCCTATTGTCTGACTTTGCTGTGCTTATTGTAGTATTATAATTCCCTGTACTGTATTGTCTTTGCAAAGCGCTGAGTACACTGTCAGCACTATATAAATAAAGATATACATACATATAGAAAGACCAAGCCGTGCTAAATATATAACCGTGGGGGACATAGAAAACTACGGGGGGGGCTAATATAATTGCGGGTTGTGCAGAAAGCACCTGTCTTGGAAAAGCCCAGAAGAAATAAGTAAAGGTGTTAATAAATAAATAGATATATGATAGAGACAATGAATATAATCAGTAAAATAACAGGATCTTGTGAGGGAGGATATGCAAGTTCGTGTCACAAACCTAGATACACTAACAGTAGCACGCGACCGACAACAATAAACAACAGTACAAAGGACCAATAATGAAAAACTGGAGATATGAATCTAGAAAACTGAATAGAAAACTGGAACTGTGAATATATAAAAACTGATAAAGTCAAAGAGACAAATAACGAACAATGTGAGGTTATAGGGAGTAAATCTATAATAATAAATGACATACCTTTGAGTTCAAAACCCATAATATCTTTATTATGAAAGTCATACATTTTTGGATAAACCATGTTGCAGAAAACCACTATGAATATTGCAATCATTTTAATTTCTAAGAACCTGGTCTATTAGTAAGGCCTCTATATATACGGTTTACTGCATGGATATTTAATAAGATAAACAATGTATTGGCTGTTACCATTAAGTTCTCTTATACTACAGGTTTTGTTAGTTTGTCTTGAAAGAAAAGTTTTGGTATTTTTAGTATCTAGAAATGTACATGTTATACGCCTTAGACCACATTTGAAACACCCCTTTCCCACGATGACAATATCAATAAATTGTTGCAATAACGATATATATATATATATATATAATCTATATCGCAATACATTCATTTGTAAACCCTTTCAATGTCTGCACTTCACATTTTCTCACTGTGACAGGGGCTTACCCCCTGTCTAAAAGGGCTCCAAATAGAAAGCCTGGATCTGACTGATAAGTCCAGCAGGGAGCTGGTTAACTGCTCATCAGTCAGGTAGAAAATCCTCCTGTGTAAACTGCAGGGAATCGCTCTAGCACACGGGAGCTGTTTGCTGACAGAGAGGGATCCCAGGGAACCAGCCCCTCTATTTCAGGACACAGCTGCTCCTGGAACCCGCCAGAGGGTGCCCCCATGGACACCAATCCGGACTGAGGGAAAGAGCCCCTGATAACAGGTACCTCTTTGACTTTAGGTCAGAGGCTAGTAAGAGGCCTAGCCTCCCAGCCCTGCAGATAGTCAGTTTTGTTGATTTGTATGCTGCCTTAAAGCTGTGTTTTTTAAGCTGCAGGCTAAATAAAAGCAAATGTTTATTTCCCCCAAATCTAAGTCACCCTGGTTATACCTCTGCACTCGTCTCCCACACTCACCTACACTGCTTCCATCAACTTAACATCACCCTTATTTATCCACCCCTCATCCCATCCCTCGCCAAAGTTATTCCCCCCTTTTAAAAACACATTAACAATATAATGAAAACAGATTTTTCAGCAATTCATAAGAAAATGTGTTTTCTTTTGATAACACATTTTCTTAAGAATTGTCAAAAAATCTGTTTAAATGTAAAGATAAAACAGATACAATGGGGGAGCTTGAATCAATAGCTGCAAGGGAGCAATATGATATCAGAGTCCTTACTGAAACATGGCGGTATGAAACTCATGACTGGGCAGTTAACTTAAAGGGTTATTCCCTTTTTCGGTTGGATGGAGCAAATAGAAGAGGAGGTGGAGTATGTTTATATGTTAAACCGGATCTATAACCTATTATAAGGGAAGATGTTTATGAAGGGAATGATTAAAATGTAGAGACCTTGTGGATAGAAATTAGCAGTGGAGGTAAAAGTATAAAGATAATGTTTGTAAGGATATGCTATAAACCACCAAATATCTGTGAGATTGAGGAAGCTAAAATACCTTTGCAAATGGAGAAGGCATCAAAACTAGGTCATGTTTACATAATGTGTGAGTGCAAATTATCCAGACTGGGGCAATGAGATTAGCATTACAACAAAAGGAAACAGGTTTTAGGTGATGCTTAAAGACAGTTACATGACCCAAATTATTGAGGAACCAACCAGTAGAGTGGCAATACTGGATTTGGTAATATCAAACAATGTAGAAGTGATTACAAATATTCAAGTGCGGGAACATTTGGGTAACAGTGATCATAACATGGTCATTTCAAATAAATGATCAAAAAACATTACATGGGTTCAACAAAGACTTTAAACATTAGAAAGGCAGATTTTAATAAACGGAGGACTAATCTACAAGGAATACATTGGGATGATGATTTTGCAGTGAAAAATATAAAAGATTAATGGGCAGTCTGTAAAACATTGTTATAAAAGCACACTTATCAGTGTATACCCTTGGGTAATAAGTATAAAAGAAATAAGTCAAAACCAATGTGGCTAAATAAACCGGTAGGGGAGGAAATGGACAAGAAGAGGAAGGCGTTTAGTTTCTTGAAGTTGGAAGGGACGGAGGCAGCATATCAGAATTATAAGGAATGTAACAAAAATTGCAAAAGGGCAATCAAATTAGCAAATTCTTTGCCTCAGTATTTACGAGGGAAGAATCAATTTCAATAGTAGTTCCGCAGGAGGAAGCCACAACCTCCTATATTAACGAACAGTTGGTTAACTGAGGAAGTTCATAAGTGGCTTGATAAAATTAAAGTAAATAACCACAATAAAATCAAGACACAACTGGCTGGAGCTAGAACTGGGTACCGGGTGGAGGAGGATATTTTCTCGTAACCATTCAGTGTATAATAGTGGAATAACTTTATGATCTAGTTTTTCTTCTCAGATACTAACACTCTTTACCCCTCCCCGCTTTTGTTTATTTCTGTCCCCTACTGATTTGTATGAAAAATGAATAAAAATTGAGTTACATTTTTCTTTTTTAAATTAAAGTAAATAAGGCACCTGGCTGAATTACAAGAGTTCTTACGGAGTTAAGTTCAGTAATAGCCAAACCATTACATTTAATATTCAAGGACTCCATTTCCACAGGCTCAGTACCACAAGATTGAAGTAGATGTGGTGCCTATATTTAAAAAGGGAGCTTGATCACAAACAGGGAATTACAGACCTGTAAGCCTGACTTCAATAGTGCGGAAGTTACTTGAAGGTTTAATATGGCCTAATATTCTGGAATACCTTATGGAAAACAAAATTATCAGTAATAGTCATGGATTTATGAAGGCTAGATCATGCCAAACTTACCTTTATTTGTTTTTTGAGGAGGTAAGTAGGAATTCAGAACTGGGTAATAGAGTTGATGTGGTCTACTTAGATTTTGCAAAAGCTTTTGATATGGTTCCACACAAGAGGTTGGTGTATAAAATAAAGCAAATTGGACTCAGTAATAATGTATGCACATGGATTCAAAACTAGTTGAAGGCTAGTCAACAGAGGGTTGTCATAAATGGAACTTTTTCAGGTTGGGCTAAAGTCGTGAGGGGAGTACCTCAGGGATCGGTACTGGGACCCCTGCTTTTTAACTTATTTATTAATGACCTTGAGGTTGGGATCGAGAGCAAAGTCTACATCTTTGCTGATGATACTAAATTGTGTAAGGTAGTAGAATCAGAGCAGGATGTAATTTCTCTCCAGAAGGACTTGGAGGGACTGGAAAGTTTGGCAGGTAAATAGTAGATGAGGTTTAATACAGATAAATGTAAGGTTATGCATTTGGGAAGCAAGAACAAACAGATGACTTACAAATTAATTGGGGATAAATTGGGGGAATCCTTGATGAGGATTCAGGAGTGCTTGTAGACAGCTGGCTTAGCAATAGTGCCCAAAGTCATGCAGTAGCTATAAAGGCAAACAAGATCTTATCCTGTATAGCCTGGGTCCCCCTTGATCCCCGTTTACAACTCCACCCCCCCCACTTACCTCCAAGTGCTGCGGGTCCACTTGGTGGGTGGCGGGGAGACCCGCCGGACTAGACGGAGTTGCAGTGGGGGCTGGTGAGGCGAGCTCCATGGCACATCTGACAAGCGGGAGCCGCCATGTTTGTTGTGCGTGCATGCGCAGTGTGAGTTTGCAAATGCGAAGATGGGATCGGAGGTACGGCAGCCATCTTAGAATGGTGCGCATGAGCAGTACCCTTGGAATAGCAGAGGCCATTACCAGTTATCTCCGCAGGGGAACTACAAGTCCCAGGAGCCCCGGGGGCTGAGACCACATGGTGCGACAGGGCCAATAGGACTCTCGGGTTCCCCTGCTCCCAGTTGGATACATTTGGCGCACTTGGGACAGCCACGTCAGTCGGATGAGGGAGCTGACAGAGCAGGTAGTCTCCAGAGAGATGTCCTTCCCTGGACTAGGCCTATGTTTCCCCCTTAGGCCCAAGGTAGGCCCTTAGTCACCATGTTTGTGGGGTGCTACAGGGACAGGCACATCAGATTGGGACACTGCCCCATAGTTGCATAGTGTCATGGACATAGCAGTACGCCTCGCAGTAATTGCGGCCTGTAGTCTGGGACAGACCACCCCCGAAATAGAGACTTCAAAGTGGGACCCTCTGGTGGGAATCCACCCCTCGCAGGGGTGGACACCTTCGCGGACGATGATGTCGCTGGATCAGCGAATCTCCATTTGCTATTTGGCCATACCCGGGTGCTGAAGTACTTGGGAAGTAACCTCAACAAGTGCACCAATTCAATAGACACTTCCTGTGGGTAGCGCTACCGCACACTTGGGGTAGAATTGCTCCTGTGGATACCAGGGTGGTTGGGTGCCCAGGGCACCTCAGTACTTTGGGGAAACCCTACCAGGGTGTGGACAAGGTGGTTGGGGACACTGTAGTTATGGCCGTGCGAGCCTACATTGTATGTTATCCTGATATATATGTTCTTAGCTGCGTTCAGTAAACCTGTAATATATATGTACAAGTGTGTGTGTATTGTACTGGATCCTGTGCAAGGGGTATCCAGCAGTGCTAGGATCCTTCACAGGTGAAGGAACTGTCACCAGACAAATCAAATACACTTCAGGCTCCCTGCAACGGAGGATCAGGCCTCCTGCGAGCCTACAGGTAACGGTGCACCACACATAGTCATCCTAGCCACGGGAGAAAGGGAGCTACATTTGGAGGCGCTGCTGAGATTCTGACCTGTGGTGCCAGAATCAGCAGCTAAATTAGAGAAACCAAACATAAACACAATGTTTGTACTCTCCCAGCAAGAGGTCGATGACTGGGCCTTAGAACTCCATGAACCACCATGCCACATGGTCGCAGTGGGAAGAGTCCCCGCCCTTATGTCTATAATTCCATCCGCGACCACGTGAGAAACTCTCCCAATCTGGCCGACGCCAAGATCCTAGGTCGAAAATATGACCCCATCATTGGAGCGTCGTACTACTGGCCACCGGGCAAGAAATATGCATGGAAGTTGCCCGACAGGCCCAAAATAATCAGAAGCCCTACCAGAAGGTTGCCCACTAATATAACGAACTCAAGGGAAGGGGAGGAAAGGAAACCCTCGCTACTGCTTGGAAGTGAACACTGCGGTGCTACTATCTGGGGTAAATATAGAACAGGTACTGGGAGAGAAAGAACCCCAATGGAGAGCACTCAAACAGGTGCACAAATCACAGTGTGTTGCAATGGAAGCTGTATATGGTGGAGTGAGGAGTGAAAGAGTTAAAATAACAATTTAATCGGAATAATAACTCAACTAAAATAAATGGAACGCTAAGTTACCAGAGAAAATAAAACTCAATAATAAGCCAAAAAAGCGCAGCGAAAATAAAATTGCACCAAATCTCATGTGTGAGGTGTGGGCTAGCATCCTTGATGATATGTGCAGGGTGTAGCTAGATGAATGATTCACCCATTGTGGTCTATGTCTGTTGTTTGGAAACACAGGTGCAGCCAATTGGCGAGGGTGGAGTGTCTCTCATACAGGTAGGTATGAGTAGTATCGCCTGTCTACCTGCTAATATGGTGTTAGAAGGCAGATAGACCCGGTAAATTTCAATCATGATGAACAGTCACAGAGATTACAGTAGCTGCTATATATAGCCAGTAGTAAGGCAATCCGGATCAACAGACCACTGCAGGTGTCCCTGATAAGTGCTGTTGTGCAGGGACACTGTATTAGCAGTGAGCAGGTAACACACACTGGGTATGTTAATCAGTACAATAGACACCCCTGGAAGGTGTGTCTATTATGTGCACAGAAAAAAGGTGACTGCTGCCACAATGGATAAAAATAGGAGACTGCTGCCACAATGGATAAAATTAGGATAGTAGTACATAAGTAGTGTCTACTCACACTTGAATGGATAAAATTGGAAATAACTGTTGATTGAGGTGGAGAAGTGGAACAAAGAAACAGAGTTTCAAAACTTAGAAACCCTCCTGCAAACAAATATTACCAAATTCAAAAAAGAACTTAAAGAACGAAAACACCACAAATACCTTAGAGACAGAAAGGATTTTGATGAGGGTAAAATTGATAAATTTCACCTCAAAAGACCTACCGCACAACAGGAGGTAACTGAATCTTCAACAGACTATGATAACTCAGATTTAGAGGAGGAACAGGCCAAAACTCAGAAAAAACACCATATGCAAACACGCACTCGGGGACCACCACTTCCTTTTTTAGAGGAACCCAGGACAGCTTACTATCAGAGAGGAAAAGGCAGACCAGAAGGGGGAAAAAGAGGTCAGGGAAGGGGAAGGAGTGCTGGGGAGTACAGGAGACCAAGAGGGTACAAACGCTATTAACCCCCACCTATTTATCTCCCACCGCAAGCAGTATGACTGACGACATGAATCCAGGCCAGATCATTAATCTATCCAACCGCTCACTCAGCACAGATCACATCAGTGTACTGTTAAAAGGTCTGTCATTCTCTCCCACATCAAGACTAGATACCTTCGAATGGGATAAGGATTTGAACCTATTTGCAAGAAAACTTTTACTACACAAATTATTCAAAAGAAGGGACTTGCGTATTACCACTACTTTAGGCATAGATCCCTTGAATGAACTTGATGTGGAAAATCTGAGATTACTCACAGACCTGGCTGAAGAATCTAAAAGGACAGAGGGTGAGGGTCCTTTCACCTCACTTAGACCAAAATCTAGATTCATGCCGCCTTTGGAAGCTAATTCCAACATAGCGGTGCTCGTTAACTCAGTAACGAGAGAATTAGAAGCGTTTAGACACCCCTGTAGTACCGGCCATCACAACCTTAGACAAGCTGAAGAAATGGCCCTTAAGGAACTTGAACAAGACAGAGAAATAATTATCAAACCCTCCGATAAGGGGGGTAACCTCGTTATTTTGAGGAGTGAGGACTATGCAGCAGAGAACATACGCCTACTTTCAGATAGGACCTGCTACGAGGTCCTCACCAGTGACCCCACTCTAGACTATCCGAAAATACTTCACAGTACTCTGTCAGATGCTCTACACGCCAACCTTATTACCCAAAGTGAGATGGACTTAATCTTTGTTCAATTCCCCAAAATTGCGACCTTTACAGCCTTCCCAAAATTCATAAAAAACAGACCCCCACCCCCCGGGGCGACCCATTGTCTCGGGCATTGAGAACCTTACCGAGCATGCCAGTAATTACATTGATCATATATTAAGACCGTTTGTAACAGCCCTCCCATCGTACCTTAGGGATACGAAGGATATCCTTAATAAACTCAACGACATCACGGTTATGGAAGATACGATTCTAGTATCATTGGATGTGGAGGGACTATACACCTCTATACCACACTCCAAGGGTATAGAGGCTGTATCATACTTTCAGAGAGCAAGGGGGGTGGCATTTAAAGACCACAGTACCTTTCTGGTCAAACTCCTTGATTTTGTACTAACCAAAAACTACTTCCATTTTAACAACAAACTCTACCACCAGATCCAGGGCACAGCGATGGGGACCAAATGTGCCCCATCCTATGCAAATCTGTTCCTGGGCTGGTGGGAGGCTGAGGTGGTTTTTGGTGAAACAAATGAGGCATTTATGGACCATATCGAGATGTGGTACAGATTCATCAATGATGTGTTCTTGATGTGGAGGGGATCTACTGACCTCCTCTAGACATTCATCGATGGACTGAACCAAAACTCGAATAATTTGAAACTCACATACGAAGTTGGTCCAGACAAAATCAACTTTCTCGACCTCACTATACAGATTGAATCTACAGGGACGAATAGTAGCACCATTTACAGAAAGAGCACTGCGACAAACAGTATTCTGAGGGCTACCAGTCACCATCCACCCAACCTTATTAAAGGTATCCCTATAGGGCAGTTCAAACGGAACTGTACCAACAGCATAGAGTTCAAGAAACAGTCCTCACTTATGAGGGAGCGATTTTTGGAACGTGGGTACAGTAAAAACATGGTTCACAAAGCATACAAGAGAGCTAAAAACACACCTAGGTTGGACTTACTAAAAGATAAAGTGGAAAACAGATCCACCAACACCATCAGGTTCATAGGCACATGTAACGAGCAATGGAACCAAGCGAGATGTGCATTCAACAAACATTGGCACATCCTCAGGGCTGATGAGGACCTCAAGGAAGTGCTTAAACCGTACCCTGAAATGACCAGCCGTAGGTCTAAGAACCTACGAGACCGTTGGTAAAAAGCCACTTTGAGGCTCCCGTCAACAAAACCTGGCTTCCCAACAGACCATCAGGCTGCTTCAGTTGCAAAAACTGTAAAGCCTGTTCTGTCATTGTAAATGCTAAAACGTTCAATAACTGGGGCAACACACGCACGTTCAGTATACGTAAGTTTATTAACTGCAGAACCCCAGGTGTCATATATATGGCAGAATTTGTTTGTACAATGAAATATATAGGGAAGACCAGATGCCCCTTTAGGACACGTGTCCTTGAACACCTAGGAAACATTAGGAATGGTATGGACACTCCGGTGGCTAGGCACGTAAATGAGCACCACCGGGGTGACCATACAATACTTACCTTTAAGGGCATAGACCAGCTCTTCATGGGTATCAGCAAGGAAACTGGGACCAGGAATTACTCAAAATAGAGTCCCGCTGGATCTACACTTTACAAACCCTCAGTCCTAATGGCCTGAATGAGGGCTTTGTCTTTAGTCCCTTCATATAGCCCTTGTATGTAGCCATGTACCACTCCACGGGTGTGTGATCACATGACCCCTTAATAGGTCTCTGTGACCATGTACCTTTGACTGTGCTATCCTCTCAGCCTTCTCTGTTAGCTCCCATGTTTGCATTACAACCCTTTGAATAATGTTATGCCTTTCCTATTAATAACAGCATATGCGCTATCCATGCGTCCTATGTAGGTTAAGTTATCCACCCATTAGAGTCAATGCACTGCTACTCGATATCGGGGCTATATACACGCCCATTCTTAGCGCTGTGACTCTAACATGTATAACACACACGTCATTCACGCAACCAGAGTACTCGAATAGGAAATTGACTAACCTATTAGAGCTCACGCTCTTCCATAAAAGGTGGGGAGAGTACATACACCCCACCCAGCCTTGAGAAAGCATTGCCTTGCGAAACGTACGTCGGCAGTGACGTCATTACGTCAAGGGGGCGGGACCAACGCTCATGATCGGAGCATGTCCAGTCCCATACTAGCTCCTCCACACGGAGCTAGAAAGAAGCATTAAGCTTAATACTTGTAACTGTAGCAGCACCCGTGGCCATCCTTGATACACCAAGCATTAAGTTAAGAGGGGTGGTGGGTCACAGAGGTGGCCTAAAAGATTCCTATTTGCACTCGCTAGACCAGTTAATTAGGCTAGGAAAAATACGTGATGACGCACTTTCGGTGACGTCATCTGGAGTCGCGGAGGAACACAAAGCGGGAAGCTGAGAGTTTTGCCAGGCTGACAGGTCGTATGAACAGCTAAAGGGAGCGCGCTACAGACACACTGGTGCATGCATTTAGACAGCACCAATAACAGCACCTTAAGTGGTATAACTGACTGTTTGGCTTCTTAACTAATAACGGAGCCATACCATATGTAGTGACGCCCAGACTGCTATCGGTTTTGCCTAGTGGGGCGCATACATCAGGCGCTCCAGGCACCTTACTCAAGGAAGGTAGAGGGACAGTATATAGGGGTCCCTAAACTATTCTGTCTAGATATCACTTGACATATAGGGACTTTACCCTGAAATACATAGCCCCACCTTACACGGTTATAAGCCATAACTACCTAGTAACCCTCCCACGCTGTGATCCCAACCCACTACACAGGTTATATACCTTTATGATACTAATATGGGATTATGATGGGAACACCAGCAGAACCAATACGACAGTATACTAAACAACAGTCTCCCATAAATTGAATTACTCTCATAGCAATACTGCACTACCCCGGTGCTCTCTCTGTGTTTCCAGAAACCACATAGTGGAATTTTAGACATTAGGTCTTTTGTATATATGTTTAATAAATGTGATTTTATAATTGTACATGTATGGCTATGGAGCTATCTCCAAGGATTGAATTTTTCCTAGCCTAATTAACTGGTCTAGCGAGTGCAAATAGGAATCTTTTAGGCCACCTCTGTGACCCACCACCCCTCTTAACTCGATTACATATCCCATATGCAACCTATCATTCTCTACCAGTAACAAATTTTATTCCAATTTATGGAGAGCGGCAGCCAATCCCTGCCTTGTTATACACCAAGCATTAGCAAGTAGGTGTACAGCGACTCAGCATTACCACGGCTACTGCGATTTTTATGCTACTAGATCCTCATGTTGTTTTTATCCATTCAAGTGTGAGTAGACACTACTTGTGTACTACTGTCCTATTTTTATCCATTGTGGCAGCAGTCACCTTTTTTCTGTGCACATAATAGACACACCTTCCAGGGGTGTCTATTGTACTGATTAACATACCCAGTGTGTGTTACCTGCTCACTGCTAATATTATATTGTATGTCTTTATTTATATAGCGCCATTAATGTACATAGCGCTTCACAGTAGTAATACATGGGGTAATCAAATAAATAACAGATAATATAAATAACAGATCATGGGAATAAGTGCTTTAGACATAAAAGTAACATTTCGGAAGAGGAGTCCCTGCCCCGAGGAGCTTACAGTCTAATTGGTAGGTAGAACGTACAGAGACAGTAGGAGGGAGTTCTGGTAAGTGCGTCTGCAGGGGGCCAAGCTTTATGTATCGTGTTCAGAATATCCACAGTGCTATTCATATGCTTCTTTAAGCAAGTGTGTCTTAAGGTGGGTCTTAAAGGTGGATAGAGAGGGTGCTAGTCGGGTACTGAGGGGAAGGGCATTCCAGAGGTGTGGGGCAGAAAGTGAGAAAGGTTTAAGGCGGGAGAGGGTTTTAGATACAAAGGGGGTAGAAAGAAGACATCCTTGAGCAGAACGCAAGAGTCGGGGTGGTGCATAGCGAGAAATTAGGGCTGAGATGTAAGGAGGGGCAGAAGAATGTAAAGCTTTAAAAGTGAGGAGAAGAATGGAATGTGAGATGCGGGATTTGATCGGAAGCCAGGAGAGGGTTTTCATGAGGGGAGATGCTGAGACAGATCTAGGAAAGAGTAGAGTGATTCTGGCAGCAGCGTTTAGGATAGATTGTAGGGGAGACAGGTGAGAGGCAGGAAGGCCGGACAGCAGGAGGTTACAGTAATCAAGACGGGAGAGAATGAGGGCCTGAGTCAGAGTTTTAGCAGTCGAGCAACAGAGGAAAGGGCGTATCTTTGTTATATTGCGGAGGAAAAAGCGACAAGTTTTAGAAATGTTTTGAATGTGAGGGGCGAATGTGAGAGAGGAGTCGAGTGTGACCCCTAGGCAGCGTGCTTCAGCTACTGGGTGAATGATTGTAGTTCCAACAGTAATGTGGAAGGAGGTAGTAGGGCCAGGTTTGGGAGGAAGTATGAGGAGCTCTGTTTTAGCCATGTTGAGTTTAAGGCGGCGGAGGGCCATCCAGGATGATATAGCAGAGAGACATTCAGAAACTTTGGTTTGTACAGCAGGTGTAAGGACAGGTGTTGAAAAGTATATTTGTGTGTCGTCGGCATAGAGGTGATATTTAAACCCAAAAGATGTTATTAGGTCACCTAGAGAGAGTGTGTACAGAGAAAAGAGAAGAGGTCCCAGGACAGAGCCCTGGGGTACCCCCACAGAGAGATCAATAGAGGAGGAGGAGGTGTTAGCAGAAGAGACACTGAAAGTACGATGGGAGAGGTAGGATGAGATCCAGGATAGAGCTTTGTTCCGAATACCTAGAGTATGGAGAATGTGGAGGAGAAGAGGGTGGTCCACTGTGTCAAATGCTGCAGAGAGGTCGAGTAATATGAGCAGAGTGTAATGACCTCTGTCTTTGGCAGCATGGAGGTCGTCAGTTATTTTAGTGAGGGCTGTTTCCGTGGAGTGAGCAGAGCGGAAGCCAGATTGTAGAGGGTCTAGGAGAGAATAGGTGTTGAGAAAATGGAGCAAGCGAGAGAATACAAGACGTTCAAGGAGTTTAGAGGCAAAAGGCAGGAGGGAGACAGGTCGATAGTTAGAAAGACAGGTAGGGTCAAGCTTGTTGTTCTTGAGTAATGGTATGACTGTTGCATGTTTGAAGGAGGATGGAAAGGTTCCAGAGCAGAGGGAGGAGTTAAAAATGTGTGTGAGCGTAGGGATTATAGTAGGAGCTAGAGGTTTTAGGAGATGGGAGGGAATGGGGTCAAGAGGCAAGTGGTAGAGGGAGAGGAGGCGATCAACAGCGACACATCCTCCTCTGAGACAGTGGAAAAAGAGTCAAGGAAGGCAGGAGGAGAGTTAGGAAGAGGTGTAGGATGGGAGGAAGAAACAGAGGGGATGTTCTGCCGTATGGATTCCACCTTTTCCTTAAAATAGTCAGCAAAGTCCTGAGCGGAGATGGAGGAAGGAGAGGCAGCTGAGGGTGGTTTGAGTAGAGTATCAAAGACAGAGAACAGTCGGCGTGGGTTAGACTTGTGCATGTTGATTAGTGCAGAAAAATAGGCTTGTTTAGCTTGCGAGAGGGCAGAGTTGAAACATGATAGCATAAATTTGTAGTGAAGGAAGTCTGCGAGAGTGTGAGACTTCCTCCAGAGGCGTTCAGAGGAACGAGTGGAGGAACGCAGCATGCGCGTGTGGGAATTTAGCCAGGGTCTAGGGTTAGAAGGGCGAGTGCGGCAGAGAGAAAGTGGGGCATGTAGATCAAGAGACGAGGACAAGGCAGAGTTGTAGTTCCTGACCAGGTTGTCAGGGTCTGTAGCAGAGCTGAGAGAGGAGAGGGTGGAGCTTAAAGTGGACTTAGTCAGGTAAGTGAATAGAGCGCAGGTTTCTGCAGAACTGGGGGGTAGATGGAGGTGGCGAAGGGGAGAAGCGAGATAGAGAGAATGAGATGAGGTGATGGTCAGAGAGAGGAAAAGGGGAAATGGAGAAATCAGAGAGAGAAAAGTTTTTAGTGAAAACCAGGTCTAAGTAGTGGCCATCCTTGTGGTTGCTGGCTGCAGTCCACTGTTGAAGGCCAAAAGAAGAGGTTAGAGAAAGAAAGCGGGAAGCCCAAGGGAGAGAGGGGTCATCAATGTGGCAATTGAAGTCCCCAAGGAGAAGAACAGGGGAGTCTAATACAGTGTCCCTGCACAACAGCACTTATCAGGGACACCTGCAGTGGTCTGTTGATCCGGATTGCCTTACTACTGGCTATATATACCAGCTACTGTAATCTCTGTGACTGTTCATCACGATTGAAATTTACCGGGTCTATCTGCCTTCTAACACCATATTAGCAGGTAGATAGGCGATACTACTCATACCTACCTGTATGAGAGACACTCCACCCTCGCCAATTGGCTGCACCTGTGTCTCCAAACAACAGACATAGACCACAATGGGTGAATCATTCATCTAGCTACACCCTGCACATATCATCAAGGGTGCTAGCCCACACCTCACACATGAGATTTGGTGCAATTTTATTTTCGCTGCGCTTTTTTGGCTCATTATTGAGTCTTATTTTCTCTGGTAACTTAGCGTTCCATTTATTTTAGTTGAGTTATTATTACGATTAAATTGTTATTTTAACTCTTTCACTCCTCACTCCACCATATACAGCTTCCATTGCAACACACTGTGATTTGTGCACCTGTTTGAGTGCTCTCCATTGAGGTTCTTTCTCTCCCAGTACCTGCCCACTCATATACCCTGGACTATCAAATCCCCTGGCAGCATTGAGACAGGTGGACAAGGGAAATGCCCAGTAGGAGAACATTGCAGTAGTCCAATGCATGGGACAAGATGAGTGAGTAAATTCGAGTTTAGTTGCATCATGGGTGAGAAAAGGACATATCCTAGTGATTTTTCAGAGGTGGAGACAATAGGACATAGTGAGGGATTGAATGTGAAGAATAAAGGAGAGGGCAGAGTGAAAGATGATCCCTAGACAGCGGCTTGTGGGTGTTGATGTTTTGTAATATTATTGCAGGGAGAGTTTGGGTGTAGTGGTGGAAAAGGGGGAAGGAGTATTAGTGCTGTTTTGGACATTTTAAGCTTTAGGCAACTGGGACATACAGGAGTAGATTTCAGTTTATGATACAGGACAAGACAGAGGGAGAGGAATGGTGAATTTGCATGTCATCAGCATAGAGTTGATACTGAAATCCAAAAGATGTATTAGTTCACCAAGAGAAAATTTGTAGAGTGAGAAGAGCAGAGCCAAGGACAGAGCCTTGTGGGACCCCAACATTAAGAGGGCATGATGAGGAGACACCAGAGGAGGAAACACTGAAAGAGCAGTTGGATCGGTAGGACATGAACCAGGAGGGTTATGTGATGGAGGCAAATTGAATGGAGAGCATGCAGCAGAACGGGGTGATCAACAGCGTCAAAGGCAGCAGAGAGCAGAAAGGAGAATTTGTGAGTAGAAATTACCCTTTGACTTGCTGTAGCTGTGAGGAAACTAGATTGCAGGGAGTTGGAGGAGAGAAAGGGATGCAAACCGTTGTGTACACGAGGAAGTAGGTGGAGAGAGGGCTTCTTTAGAATGGGCCTGATGAGTGTATGTTTAAAGGAAGATGGGAATGTGCTGCCTGCCAGAATTGAGAGGGTGTAAAAAGTTGTTAGGGGAGGGTAGGAAATGTGAGGGGATAGGGTCAAGGGTGTGGTGCAGGTTGTAGGGTGAGAGCAGATAACTCTCTTCCTTGTGTCTTCATTCCTCACCTTCTAGATTGTAAGCTCTTTCTGACAGGGACCATCTTCCTACTGCCTATATGTCTTAACATGTATATACTTCTTTGTCATACAATGTTTTTGTCATCTCTCTCACATTGTACTGTGCGGCGGAATATGTTGACGACATTCAAATTAAAGATAATACAAATAATTGGTTTTATATGGAATTAAATCTTGTTTTTACTGTTTTTGTATCTAATGTATGCTCTAGTGAGGCTCTATTGTCTGTCTGTTTGTTACAGAGGCTAACAGTGTTAGGGCATTCCAAAGTCATTTCTCCATCCAACTTTATATAGACCAGAATTATATTTATTGGGTGGCCAAAACTTTTCCCTAACAATTGTCTCTGTATAGGAATCTCTCTCTCTCTCTCTCCCAGCACTGGACAAAAAGGTACAGTATGTTTAAAGTGCTTATTGCTCTATCCGGTGTTATAGGGAGCAATAAACACTTTACAAATACCTTTTTATCCAGTGCTAGTATTTGGACCACTGCTGTGATCTAAATGAAAAAAAAACCCCCCACAAACAGCGTTGGGTGAAATCTTCAAAATGAGGGCACTCACGGGAATTTGCAAAAATAGAAGTCAAAATGTATTAGGCATTCTGATAGCTGATGAGTCCACCAAGGAGCTGGTCAATGGCAGCTAAAGTCAATTAACCATTCTCCACCTGGCTCATCCAGCAGGTTTAAAGATGTGCTGCACAAACTGCACAGGGTTCTCTAGCACGGGACTGTGCTGCCAGAAAGAGATCTAAAGCTTATCATTAAAGAAAGCATGGTGGATGCAGTGAAACTGCTGAAGTTTCAAACAAAGAGGGAGATCCCATTATCCCCGATGGGATGGAGACATCCAAAGCAAAAAGGCGGAAAAATAAACGAGATTCTCCACTTACAATGGAAGAGTCAGACACGTCTGCAGATCTCAAGGGGAAAAATGGGGGACAAAAGGCCCTGTGGTATAGAGCGAGTGGAACATTTATCCAGGGAATTATGGAATCCCCAGAGGTCCAAGGCAGAGGTCGGGTACCCCAAAAAAGTGTCTTTGGTCCCGATAGGGAAAAATCCTCGACAAACCATACCAGGGAAGCGGAGTCGGATCAAGTGAGTGATGATCCCTAACCAACCCTGGATATGCACTGCAAACAGACCAGGAACATGTGTTTTAAAGAAGTTCTGGGCAAGCAGGCCAGACACATTGGCCTAATACAGCACCATCTGTTCCAGCAGGGTGAAAAACAGCATAAACTATTGACCGCTCTGGAGATGGCGAACGCTAAACATACCGCCATGGATGAGAAGCAGGAAGAGGCTTAAAGGGAGCTAGAAGGCGCACACCAGGTGATCTGCATTTCCGTTCAGAACGACAAATGTCTAAAAAGGAATTTCCCAGTCTCGCGGTGGAGCCGCAGGCTAAATAAAGCCAATGTTTTTTTACCCTCACATATGTGTCCCTGTTTATATCTCTGCACATGTCTTCTACAGGCAGTAATACCAAGAAAAACAGTGCTCGAAAATCTAAAAACACTAAAAAACAAACGTGTACTATCCCAACAAAAAAATAACAATAATGTATTTTCTAATACAGTATGTGTGCGCTGGAGAGTGAAGTAACATGGGGAACCAATAGGACCAACGCATGAACAGTGAATCTACCCGGGTACACAAAAGGAGGAAATGTGCTGTTGTAGCAGGTAAAGTTCCCTAACCAACGAGCATGATATTACTCAACATTTTTCAGCATATAACACACGAGTAATAAGTGTTGTTGAGTAACATAGCACAATGCTATAGATATCACCAAGATATTCCTCCTTTATATGTGTTGTCACGCAGTCATACGTCAGGAGTAGATAAACATAGCATCTGTAGGTCATTTGCACGTCAACCTCTCCAAAAACACCAAGGGGAAATCAGCTCTTTGCATTTTTTGTTCTGTGTGTTGATTTTTAATGGTGGAGGAGAGGAAGTTCTGGGTCTGCGTCCTCTGGGTGGTCACCCTCCACATACGCACACTCTTCTATGTGTACTCACAGCTGCAGGTACAGTAGAGCTCCAGAGGTGCCATAAGAGATGGATGATGTAGATGGGTAAATGTGCTCCTGAATTACTCCACACACTAACTCAAAACTATTATTAATGGCCATGGTG
This sequence comes from Ascaphus truei, assembly GCF_040206685.1. Lineage (NCBI taxonomy): Eukaryota > Metazoa > Chordata > Amphibia > Anura > Ascaphidae > Ascaphus > Ascaphus truei. The sequence goes on from NC_134486.1 coordinate 129,341,545, forward strand.
AGTTCCTTTATACTGTGGGCGACCCCATTATTGCTAGCTGTGTTGAGAGGTTCAGCCTGGGCTTGCAGTGTTGGCTTTCATAGAGGACCCTAAGAATGTTGCATCTGTGTGAAGATAATTCAGTTTACTGCATTAAATTCTTTTGCAATAACACTTGCTCCATGTGAAAGATGTTGGGCACTTCTGTGACAGGTGTTGGTTTGGCAGGAGTTTAGTTTGTACATGTGCTTAATGTTGTTTCCTCTTCAACATCCTAAACATAAGCACATATTTATTATACCAGAACTTCTTTCCAGAAGTGATGTGACATATTTGTCTGCTGTCTTCTTAGGCCGCGTACATGGATAGCCGCAATGAGAGCGGCTTTAGTAGGGGCTCGCCTACGCTTTCGCAAGCGCGCGGAAGCGTAGGTCTTAGGAAAATTTTACATTTTCCCGCTTGCCTGAGCGCAGGGCCTGTCACGTGAGTGGTTCGCCCAATGAGGGCGAACAAGCTCCGTGACGTCACTGGCCCACGGACGGCGTGCTGTCTAAGACCAGGGAAAGCACCCGCTTTCCCTCAGCCTCAGCGCGCCCCCGCCCGCCAGCAATAACCATGGCCGAGGCCTAAGTCTGTGTGTCTGTTTCATGCTCGCATTACTGACATTGTGCTGTTCACTCAGATTCTGCAACAGTGATGATTTTTTTTTGAGCTTCACATCCGAGATGGTCCTTTAAAAAGTGAGCAGCTGTTATAACATCTTGCATATTTAGAATTAAATATTATTAAAACATCATTATTACCTGTAATAACAAGTACTTGGCTAATACAGTAAGTACTGTACATTTGCAGAAGAGGTAAATTTATTGTGAGCTAGAATTGATCATCGTTTCAATGTAGCTAAAAAAATTACAATCTGTTTCTGCTATTAAATGATCCATTGAAGAAGCTATTAAATCACACAATAGGTATGTTTTGTAATGTTACCTTTGCATCCAATGTGAGTTACTGTAATCGTTTGAAACATTTTGTACGAGCTAAAAGCTTTAGTTGGATGATAAATTATATCCATGTGGCTTTTATACATGACCCCAATAGTATCACAGGAAATTTGTTTTTATAAGTTATTTTTCACCCATTCACCCATAGTTGCAATGCATTTCTCAGCAATGTGTTGCTGGGAGCGAAGTGGTTAATGATATACTAGCATGTGTAATGGATATATATATGTAGCCCTGCTTCTTATCGCTAGCAAGCCGCTACTCTGTGCTGTGTTACCTGTAGGCTCGCAGGGCCTAAGTCTCTGCCACGGAGAGCCTGGGGTGCGCGCAATATCTATAACGGGTGCAGCGCCTCCACCTGCGACAGCTCCCGCCAACGGGGGAGTGGGTCTTCGCAGGACGTATATGCAAGAATTACACTCACACAGCCAAGTTCTATAACCAACCTCCTGTACTTGCAGATAACGCTCACAATTAGGTACACACCATAACATTCCAATATATACTTTATAACACGCCACGGTGGACGCCAACACTATCATGCGCCACGGCGGACGCCAACACTGCTTCCCACACCCTCCACCGGGTGATCCCACCCCGTGTCCGATCCTTAACGGATTAGTCCTCCAGCTCACTGTAGGCCACTATGTGTATGTATGGGTGACTGCGCAGCCACTGTGTCTCGAGTGAATGAATGGTACCGTTGGTGCACTTGTTGAAATACCTGCCAAGCACTCCGGTGCTTGGAACTGCTACGGTCTTCGCAAAGAGTCTCTGTAAGTCGACACCGTTCTCTCTCTCTCCCTCTCGAGGGTCCGGGGCGCTCCCACCCGAACTCCGGCAACAACACGAGGGGTCTGAGCCCAGACCTCCCACTCGATAGTATAGTCCAGATCAGGGTCTTAAAGATAATACGGGAACAGGAACCTCACTAGGGCGATCCCTAGCTCAGCTTGTCTCTACTGTGACTCAGGGCTAACTGGGCCTGGGGCACATGGCCTGCGCCGGGGCGGATCAACCTCCCCTACACAGACACTCCGTCTCCTCTCCTCTCGAACCAGCTCCAACACCACATGCGTGCAACCACCTCCCTATATCTACTCCACCTCCCCAGCCCATTGGCTCAACTCTCTCACCTGACCCTCCCCGCGGGGCTGCTGGGACAAGGGTCTGCTACCTCCCGCCAATATACTCTCCCCCTTCGCGGGCTTTGCAACTCCCTCTGTGCAGGTGCAACCTCCCGCTCTTTCAGGGTGAATAAGGGGTCACGGCTACATCCTCCCCCCTGTAGATTCCAACGTCCCCCTGTAGATTCCAACGTCCCCCTGTAGATTCCAACGTCCCCCTGTAGATTCCAACGTCCCCGCTTGGACAACAATAACAATACAACCAGTTATATAATGAAAAACCGCTAATACACAGGTCTCTAAATCAACTTGTACATTTCTCTAAATATGATAATAACGGATTGGACGCGATTGCGAGCCCACTGCTGAGCCTCATAATGGGGTGCCCCAAAGTGATCATAAGCCAGCCTCGTTGGAGGTTGACCAGCTCTTTGGCTTCTGCGAATTGGTTCTTCAGCTACCTCTTCTGGGGAGTAGCAATTCTCATCGGGCATTTCCAACTCTGCCCTTGAGGGGCTGGGTATATTTATAAAGTCTCTTTGTGGCACAAAGCACGGGCTCTGTGGATCTAGCGGCTGACTCATTGGAGTCAGCGTCTTTGTCGTTGGGCCAAGGGGCTCTTTGCCCGTAGCTCCTCCGGGAGATGCCCCCACGGCCGGAAGGCCCCTTTTTAGAGGTTCCTTCCTGTGGATCTTCCAGAGTTTCCTCATTCCCGACTTCTTCTCCTGATGACATTTCCCCACTCAGGGGAGATGTAGGCCACTCCAAGTTTCCTTCTTCTATTTGGGGAATAGGGAGCAGATGATTACGATGCCACGTCTTTATCCGACCCTCCGAGTCTTTGATGCGGTAGACTGGAAGGTCAGGCAATTGAGAAATCACCTCATACACCCCCTCCCGCCATCGGTCAGCCAGTTAATGTTTTCCCGGTACTCCCAGGTTGCGGAGAAGCACGGCATCACCAGGTTTAATGTCCCTATGTTTCACTTTGTGATCATAACGCCTTTTGTTCCCGGCATTCAGTTTTTCAGCGGATCTCTCGGCTTGCCCATAGGCCTTCTGTAGGTTTTCTTGTAATCTTTGCACATAGCGAAAATGGGTAGTATTGTGTACCCCATCGGTGGAGACTCTCAACTGTATATCCACTGGTAAACGGGCTTCACGGCCGAACATGAGGAAGTAGGGTGAGAACCCGGTAGATTCGTGGCGGGTGCAATTATAAGCATGGACAAGAGTCTCTACATGGCGACTCCACTTAGTCTTCTCTACACCGGTTAGCGTGCCCAGCATGTCCAGCAGAGTGCGATTGAAACGTTCGGGTAAAGCATCCCCTTCTGGGTGGTAAGGGGTAGTACGGGACTTTTTGATGTGTAGTAGGTTCAGCAATTCTTTTATTAGCTTACTTTCAAAGTCCCATCATTGGTCAGAGTGCAGACGTTGAGGAAGCCCATAATGCATGAAATACTTCTCCCAGAGTATCTTAGCCACCGTAATGGCTTTTTGATCTTTGGTCGGAAAGGCTTGGGCGTAATGGGTATAATGATCAGTGATGACCAGCACGTTCCCTATGCCATGGGTGTCGGACTCGATGCACAAGAAGTCCATACAGACTAAATCCATAGGTCCCGTACTTTTTAGGTGGCCCATGGGGGCAGCTTTAGTGGGCAGAGTCTTGCGTTGGATACACCGCACACCTACGACAGTGATGCTCCACGGATTCTCTCATTTTGCCAAAAAAATCTATCTCTCACTAGTCCAAAAGTCTTATCTATCCCCAGATGTCCGTGTTCATCATGTAGAGCTTTCAACACTATGTACTGTAGTCTTCTTGGTAACACTAGTTGTCGGCGACCCGGGTGGTCATGATATTTCACCACTCGGTACAACAGCCTATCTTGAATTTCAAATTTGTCCGTCTCCCGCATCAGTATACCTCCGACATCCCCCGGAGTCTGGCGAAGTAGGCCCCGTCGATTTTGTCGAATGGCATCATGGATAGTCCCGGCGACCGGATCTTGTTCTTGGTAACGTACCATATCCTCCCAGGCGATAATTTGATCGGGGGTAACATGCATTCCACTCGGGTCACGATAGGCTTAAGGGTATAGTGGTAGAGGTGCACCCTAGAGAGTCAGCTACCCGCAATTCGAAAAAGGCTACTTGCTCATCTATGATGGCGGCCGTGCAACAGAGTGCTCTTATCTCTTTCCCAGGAATCTCTTCCCACTGATCTCCGTCGGGTGTAGGGGTCAACCCCGGTCGCCTTGAAAAGGCGTCTGCTCCAATGTTCAAGGGCCCAGGTTTGTATTTCAAGGTGAAATTATAATTGAAGAGCGCGGCCAACCAGCGATGTCCAGCCGCATCAAGTTTGGCGGAGGTCATGATGTAGGTGAGAGGATTGTTGTCGGTGCGTACCTCGAACGACACCCCGCACAGGTAGTCCCGAAGTTTGTCTACTATGGCCCACTTAAGGGCCAAGAACTCGAGCTTGTGTACCGGATAATTCTGCTCACTGGCCGTGAGACTACGGATGATATACGCTATGGGTCGCAACCCCTCAGGGTATTTTTAATGCAACACGGCCCCTAGGCCACTCAGACTGGCGTCCACGTGTAGGATGTAGGGTTGGTCGGGGTTGGCGTAGGCCAAGACCGGAGCAGCCGTCAGGCTCTGCTTCAAGTTGTGGAAGGCTTGGTCGCACACGGGGGATCCACTTATCCCCGAAGGGCTGTCGGGTAGAGTTGGTCTTCTGACCCGCCTCCGACGGGTATATTCTGAGCAGGCTCTTGAGGGCTTAGGACCTACGTGAGTACCCCTCCACAAATCTGCGATAGTAGCCGCAAAATCCCAGGAACGAGCGTATCTCCCCCACATTCTCCGGGCGAGGCCAGTTGACGACAGCTTCTATTTTGTCGGGATCAGTGGCAATTCCTTCCCGGACACTATGTGTCCTATGTATGTCACTGAGGTCCGGCAGAACCGGCATTTGTCCAGAGAGAGTTTGAGGCCTTCTTGTGACAGTCTATCCAGTACCTTCAAGAGACGGACCTCATGTTCTTCCAGTGTTTTCCCGAAGACTATTATGTCATCCAGGTACACCAGGCATTCTCGGGGGTTGAGGTCCTCCAGCGTCTTCTCCATTAACCGCTGGAAGGTGGCTGGTGCCCCGCATATGCCTTGGGGCATGCGGGTGAACTGGTAAAACCCCAGAGGGCAGACGAAGGCTGTCTTTTCTTGATCCTCGGGGCTCATAGGGACTTGATAGTACCCGGACTGTAGGTCCAGTACGCTGAACCACTGGCTCCCGTGTAAGGTATCGAGGATCTCCTCTATGCGGGGGAGGTTATACTGGTCCGGCACCGTCCGATTGTTCAGCGTCCGATAATCTACACACAGTCTTACGGTTCCATTTTTCTTTCCCACGACTACTTTAGGAGAGGCGTAGGGACTTCGGGATTCTTTGACAATCCCGGCGGCCTCCATGTCATTGATAGCCGCCCTCACATCCTCCACATCCCTGGTAGCGAGTCGTCGAGAGCGCTCTCAGAAGGGCTTCTCATCCGTCATCCGAATGGTGTGCTGGGCGTTGCGACTACACCCCACATCGTCTCTCCGGTAGAGAATACGGATCGTCTCTGTTCCAGTTGCACCCGTAACCGTTCCTTCCAGGCTCCTGGCAACTCGGACGAGCCAAAATCGAAGTCTAGGGCCGTCCCTGTTTTTTTTCCACTCGTGCGTGCAACCACCTCCCTATATCTACTCCCCCTCCCCAGCCCATTGGCTCAACCCTCTCACCTGACCCTCCCCGCGGGGCTGCTGGGACAAGGGTCTGCTACCTCCCGCCAATATACTCTCCTCCTTCGCGAGCTTAGCAACTCCCGCTGTGCAGGCACAACCTCCCGCTCTTTCAGGGTGAATAAGGGGTCACGGCTACACACATATCATGAAAAAGTATGTTTTAAAAAGTTAACACCAAGCAGTATTATCTTCTGCCTCCACTCTCCCAGAATCTTTGATTCCTGGAATACTTGACAATCTCTGCATGTACGTGTATCTTCTTGCGCTCTTCGTACCTGGTGAAGCTTATGCTGCTTTGTGGAGCACCGCTATTCCTTCTCCCATGGGCTGAAGCAGTGGCTCTGGGAGTAAAGGCATTTACTCTGAAAACAATGACACTGAATTTGAAGCAGGGGTGTCTGGTTATAATCCCTGTGTCAGCTCCTTGTGACCTTGGGCGACTAACTTTATCTCACTGCGCCCCAGGCACAAAAAAATAGATTGTAATTCTATATATTATTGTGTCGTTGCTGTTTTGTCAATTTTGACTTTAAGTTTTTTTTCTGTGTGGCGCTTTTTGCAATGCTGTACCGAGCGTAGAAATACACCAATGCTGTTGACTGAATTGGCAATATTTTCCCACAGCCTTTCTTCTCAGCTGTAGGTGTTGTAGATGCAAATTTGCCAAGAATTTAGTCATATGCACTGACTGTATAAAGTTGTCTATCAGAACATCATTGTCCTTCTTGGAAAATGTCACGTTTCTTTGTCTCTCCCTTCCCTGAGCAATAGCAGCTTTGGTTGTTTTTGACGTGGAGACTTTGCCTCCACAAGGGCTTACTGCTGTTCCTTCACTCTTCCTACATCCCCCTCCCCCCTCCTCTTCTCCATCTATTCCTACCTCCCGTCTAACTCCTTCTGTAGAGCTCCCTTGTTTGACCTGTAAACTTCAAGCCATCCCAAACTCCACCAGTCCTTCTCCACTTCGCCACACTCCCACCACACATATTGCTTATGTGTATCGCTTGCATTTATTTACTGCTGAATAAAACCAATTTTTTCATGCAAACAAACAAGATAAATATGGAAACTCATTTATGAATGAATCATTTTTTGTGAATCTATGGCTGCAATTCCACTTTAAGTTGGCCATATTGTATTTTTAGTGAATCGAGCTCAGTCACATTTGTGGCATGCTATGTATTATTGGGACCAATGCAAATGCTTCAGGTACAGTACTAGTTTTCTTTGTGTTATTTCAGTAATAAAGTGTTATTATAACTGTTCCCTTTAACAAGTATTCCTATTTGCCACTATAATCTTGCTGCCTTCACTGCAAAGTCTTTAGCAACGTGTTTTAAATATTTGTTAGACAGTCTCTTCACCATTCTATAGTTACGACTTGCACTGGTGTCATAATCTGACAGCTTGTACTGTAGGGATCTTTCAAATAGTAATGCAGTTTGCAGTCCTGTACTGGGAGTAAGTAATAGACAGTAGATTCCCGGTTCATGTGTTCTAAACCTAGTGGTCAGTGCCGACTATACTGTCTGCACCAGGAGTGGCCAACTCCAGTCCTCAAGGGCCACCAACAGGTCAGGTTTTAAGGATATCCCTGCTTCAGCACAGGTGGCTCAATCAGTGGCTCAGTCAATGACTGAGATTGCATTAAACAGAGAGATGGGGAACATGACACGTAGAGAAGGCTTTTTACTCAGACAATGACTGAGCCACTGATTGCCACCTGTGCTGAAGCAAGGATATCCTTACAGCCTGAACTGTTGGTGGGCCTTGAGGACTGGAGTTGAGTACCCCTGGTCTACACTGTCTGATGCATCACTACTATAATTTCAGTGCTTAGTTTAATTTATGACAGCTTAGCCTTTTTTCTTTTCTTTTTATAATATGTTGTTGATTAGAAGAATGATCACATTTGCAAATTGTCCCGGCATAGACAATACTATGTTTGGTACCACAGCACTGTGTTTGACAGGATAGCTTTCCTTTTATATTCTCTGAGCAGAGAATAATTGTCACAACACCTGGTGTTCTATTATAGACGACGTTGTCTTTGTATACTGTATGTGGTGATATAACACGATGACAGCAAGCAAGGTAGATAGAATCCCATTCCAGAAGCCTATCTTTTCACTATAATTCCAACAGCATTTTATATAATAGAAAAACTTACTTTTGTTAAACTATGGCTTCCTTGATTCCAGCTGACTATAATTACAGGCCCTATCAGTTTTCCATATAAAGACCGTGCAGAAGAGATGAAAACTTGACAGCTAAAACAAAAAGCAGACGACAGAGCTGTCATTTTTTCCCTTGCCTCTCAGTTCCTCTTGCCTGTATAAAATACAATCCATCAGGCTAATAAGAATGGTAAACATGAAAAGGAGTTACTGAGTGACAGTTAATTTTGTATGTGGTACTGTATATGATTTAGTATTGCACCTCTAGGCCAAAACAGAGTAGAATAGGCTATGTCTGCTTGGTCTCTGGTGCTAATGTTATGAATATTTATATTATGCTTTTGTTTTTGAAGGGTGCTATAAATGTTGAAATAATACAGCTAACACTGAATTCCTGCTCTTAACAGCTTACGGTGCTTTGTAATATTGCATAGCGGAGGTGATAATATTGGTACAGACTGTAGAACATATTATTCCCCATATAAACTTAGTTTGGGAAACCCCACAGACCATGATCAGTGTCTGAGATGCAATAGGAGAAAAGCCGCACAACAAAAATAGGCTTTGTAGATTGCCCTTCTTTGGCAGAATTCTGGATGATAATATTATATTTTAAAAGTGTTGGGGCAAATGGAATATATCGGCCATATCCATAACGGTGATAAAATGTATTGATTGCACAGGAGGAAGAATCAATGTCAAGAAATTGGGCATTAAAAACCGTTCATGAATTGAAGTGGCTGTGATGGCAAAAGAAGAACCAACAAAATACAACACGAGTTGACTGGAAGATGAAGAGAAATCAAAACAATAAAAAAGATGACGTCATTAGAGAAAATGTTTAGAAATACATATGGTTGCAAAATAGTTGGAAAAAAGAGAAGTAAGACAATAAAAGGAGATTAGAAAGCAATAGCTTCTAAATGACTGCTAAATCGATATTATTGATTTCCTGATAACAGGTCATGACATTAGTTCACAGGTCAGTGAATTAATTAAGCATTTTCATGTAATGAGTCATGTCTTATTAAGAGTGCAACGCCGTAGCTATTTTTATACATGGATTCTCTCAAATATATGAGAGTAGCACTGCAGTTTGTACTGTTAAGTATATAAAAAAATGTAGCCCTGGTAAGAAATTGGGCTATATGTCTTTCCTCCTGCTGGTATAAGCCCTGGTAAGGGCAGGCTGCCAGTAGTTATCATGGGTTTCGCCCACTTCAAGCACTGCTCTGAGTGGTGGAGGTAGGCCACCTGACTCCGTGTCTAAGGCAAGAGACACAGGGGAGGGGCCTGCCAAAGTCATGAAGGGCAGTACACAGCCTATTTAGTTGAGTTCTGAGAGTCTGTCTGTTCAGTTAGTGTTAGAGTGTCTCATTGTACTGTCAGCACAGTGTGTGAGTAGTTAGAGCTAGGTTCCTGAGGAGTAGGGCCTATTGAGACAATGGATAGGTGGACCATTCCTCTCACCCTGTTTAGGGGGTGAGGGAAGAGCTAGCCCCACCCTGGGTGCCCTTGACCTGGGGTGGTGGCAGGGAACCAAGAGATCATCCTGAAGGAGAGCAGTTTGGAGGAGAGAGACCAACTGTACCTGCCTGTGTTCCTGCTGCTATTCTGCTGGGCTGTGTGAATAAAGAGCTGCTGCTACTTTTAAGTAAAGACTGTGTGAGACTGAAATCTCTCGTCCCTGAGTGGGGGACTCTCTGGAAGGATTTCACCCTACGTTCCTAGGGCTTACCAGAGAGGGGGCGTTGCACCATTAAATGAGACGGAGGCATTCAAACCAGTAACCTGGTCCTGTCATCCCCCATACTATCACGGGAGTCTCAGGCCCTCCTGTTGCCAGCAGGTATGCACCACACCTACACATGTAGCCAGACCCTAGTACAGAGGGGGGGCCCAATCTGCAATTGGCCCCGGGAAGAGGGGCTACAAAAATAATGTAAATTAGTTTTTTTTAGGAAATATCTAAGATTGTGTATTTCTAATGAAAGATGTAAAAAAAAGTGGGTAAATCAAGAGTAAGAAACTGACTACTGGTCTACCGAATCCAGAGTACTGAGTAAGAGGGTGTTCCCTGAGTGGCAGCTAGACAAAGATTGGTGCCAAAGCAACCCGCGGCACGGGCCTTCAATGGGAGGAAATCCATGGCAGTTTGCTGCAGAATCTTTTCTTAAAGCAGCGTTCATTCGAAATCCTATACAGTATGTGGCTTTTCCCCCCAATAAATCAATATCTGTAAAGTGTTTACCTTGCCATTTTGCTGGTAGCCTCATGGGCTTTAAGTAGAGTAATCAGTACGACTATTATTACTTTAGCCCCTTTTGCTGACGTCTATGCAAATGAAGAGTCAGTATTTACCTCCGTGCGGGATGCGCAAGTGCCTATAGTACAGCGGCTGGTAGTGGCTTGTGCACATGACGTGCTGCAGGAGGCGGAGGAAGCGGGGCACCCGGTCGTGGTTTGGGGTAAGAGGGGAGCGCGCCGAGGGCGGCACGGTTCACGGGTCGTTACATCTGGACAATATAGTTATATAAAACAAACACTGGGGAGCCCTTAAAAACCAACTTAAAGCGGTACTCAGGTTGTTAGGGGAGACTGGCCTTAACGCAAACCCGAAAAATGCACCCTGGCAAAGGCATAAATGCAGGTGCGCTCTCTTCTGGGGTTAGCAGGGTACTACCACAGATTTATTCCTCACTACTTCAAAATTACGGGGCCCTGACGGACCTGACAAAAAAAGGTACCCCTTCCCAGGTTGTCTGGATCAGAAGATGTCAGTCGACATTTAATGAGGTGAGGAAGTGTCTCTTAGAAGTCCCCGCTCTTAAAAGTCCCGACTTTAAAAAATAACCTCCATTGTGCAGACAGATGCCTCAGATATAGGCTTAAGGGCAGTCTTGTCCCAGGACTTTGACGGGGTAAAACACCCAATCCTTTTTATAAGCCGGAAACTATTCCCCAGGGAGATGAAGTATCTGAAAAAGAGACTCTAGTAATGAAATGGAAAATGGAGGCCCTATGGAATTTTTTGTCCGGGGTCCGTTTTATCCTCCTGATGGGTCATGCCCCTTTAAAATTGCTCTATAAAATGATGGATACCAACCCGAGGTTGACAAGGTGGTACTTGTCCCTCCAGCCCTTCTCGTTCGAGATATGGCATAAGCCGGGCAAATAATATGCAAATGCCAATTTCATACCTCAAGAGGGGGTGAATAGGCTTTGGCCTCAGGTAGCCCTGGCTACCAACAAACAGGAATGTAGCAACAGTCAAGACTGTTAGACCTCAGACAGCGAGGGGTTAGAAAGGCCTTTAAAAAGCCAAGACAGGCAGAGCACACTGTCTGGGAAAAGAACGCTGTGCTGCTGAGGCCGAGTACAGATTGCGGGTATAGGGAAAAAGTGAAACCCACTTTGTATATATGTCAGAGAGACCCTCGCGGAGGGTGCAGGAGAATTACTGACGAGCAGCACAACAAAAAGTATTCGTATTGCCAATTTTTTCCTCACAGATTTATTGCAGTTCACTCAAGGATTTTCTGTGTAGTGTCTATGTGTGCAGTTTATTGCTCCATTAGAAGAGAGTATCCTCTTAAGCTAATATAGTATTCGTGTCAGTTCATTTAGGTTTAATTCATATATCTTTATATTCTTCTGACAGTGATGTTACTCAGACTGTTTAACACAAGGGTGTAGATGGTATAGGCTTGTTTAATAGCATTTGTCATTTACTTGTACTTTGAGATGTGCTTTTGGGTGGAGGTATATTATTTAGGGAAGTACCATGGACTATCCCAGTCCATGGAAACGGGCCTGAAGAAGGGGCACTGTAGTCCCCGAAATGTTGCCTCCGAAATGTTGCCCCCTTAATATTTTATTACCTTGACCTGAGCATGTTATACATTGTTCTTATTCCCCCTCCCCCCCTCGTTTTTACACTCTGTATTTTTCCTCTTTGTATTCCCTCCACCTCCCTCTCCCTCTCTATTGTTCACTTATTGTTTACTTATCAGGTTCCACGAAAAGTACCCTCCAAGCCTCTATTAGGGTTGGCTCTGGATCTGTATCATTCTCTTCAATATATCGCTGATATTTCAAAATTGACGCTTTTGTCTGGTTTTTCTCACCGAGTGCTGGGAACACTATATATATATATATATATATATATATATATATATATACAGTGTTCGACAAATCACCCAAAAATCTACTCGCCCAACCAAAAAATCTACTCGCCACCTAGTCCCGCCCCCAACCCCGCCCCCAACCCCGCTTTAAAATAAAATATATAAATAAAATACATTTAATAAATTCCTAGTCAGAACAACATTCGTTTTTGACAAATGTATTTATTACATTATACTACAATTAGTCCTTGTTACGTGTGTGTGTGTAAGTGTGTAAATGTCGGATCTAGAAATAAAATCCACAGGTGAATGACTAGTTTCCTGAACCCCTTAACCAGTGTCTGGACGTCCCCGCTTCACAATATCTAAAGCAGTAATCCCGCCTGGGATTTTACCTGATCCACAGTCCCTCAATGTCCAGGTACCCTCATTCCCGCAATGTTATAAGTTGGAGGGGATGTGTTCCCTACCTGTCTTCTGGGTTAGGGGGGGTTCCGATGTCTTCCGTGTGAAGCTTGAGTTAGATCTGGAAGAAAGCAGTATAAGTTATTTTGGTGTAGTATAGGACAGTTAAGATATATAGGGTAAATAAGATATCCAGATACAGAGAGGGGAGAGGAAGAGAGGGAGGGAGAGGGAGGGAGAGGAAGAGAGGGAGAGAGAGGAAGAGAGGGGAAGAGAGGGAGAGAGAGGAAGAGAGGGGAAGAGAGGAAGAGAGGGGAAGAGAGGAAGAGAGGGGAAGAGAGAGAGAGGGAGAAAGAAAAAGAGACAGAGGAGGGAGAGAGAAAAAGAGACAGAGGAGGGAGAGAGAAAAAGAGACAGAGGAGGGAGAGAGAAAAAGAGACAGAGGAGGGAGAGAGAAAAAGAGACAGGAGAGAGAAGGAGACAGAAGGGGGAGAGAAAGAGAGGGGAGAGAAAGAGAGAGGGGAGAAAGAGACCAGAAAGAGGGGAGACAGGGGAGACCAGAGAGAGGGGAGACCAGAGAGAGGGGAGACCAGAGAGAGGAGAGACGGGGGAGACCAGAGAGAGGGGGGGAGACCAGAGAGAGAGGAGACGGGGGAGACCAGAGAGAGGGGGGAGACCAGAGAGAGGGGGTAGACCAGAGAGAGGGGGGAGACCAGAGAGAGGGGAGAGGGGGTAGACCAGAGAGAGGGGAGACGGGGGGAGACCAGAAAGAGGGGAGACGGGGGGAGACCAGAGAGAGGGGAGACGAGGGGAGATGGGGGGGACCAGAGAGAGGGGGGCAGGGGTCACTGACTGACCGGGACAGGGGTGACTGACTGACCGGGGCAGGGGTGACTGACTGACCGGGGCAGGGGTGACTGACTGACCGGGGCAGGGGGTGACTGACTTATCGGGGCAGGGGTGACTGACTGACCGGGGCAGGTGACTGATTGGGGGGGGTACCTCTGGTGTCACACACATACTCCCATACACACATACACATTCTCCCATATATATACAGACACACTCCCATATACACACACACACACACACACACACACACACACACACACACACACACACACACACACACACACACACACACACACACACACACACACACACACACACACACACACACACACACACACACACACACACACACACTCCCATATATACACACACTCCCACATATATACACACACTCCCACATATATACACACACTCCCACATATATACACACTCCCACATATATACACACACTCCCACATATAGACACACACACTCCCACATATAGACACACACACTCCCACATATAGACACACACACACTCACACATATATACACACACACTCACACATATATACACACACACTCACACATATATACACACACACACACACTCCCACATATATATATACACACACACACACTCCCACATATATACACACACACACACACACTCCCACATATATACACACACACACACACTCCCACATATATACACACACACACTCCCACTATATACACACACACACACACACTCCCACATATATATACACACACACACACTCTCCCCCCTACATGCACACTCTCTCCCCCCCTACACACACACTCTCTCTCCCCCTACACACACACTCTCTCTCCCCCCCTACACACACTCTCTCCCCCCCCCCCTTACTCACCGTGGATCGCTGTGGTCTCCGTTCTCTGTGACAGCCGAGGAAGCGGCTGGCCGGGTGTCGCCCTCGGCCTCTGCGGCTGTCGCTGCGGGTCACCGGGTGGCAGTGAGGGATCCGGACACAGGGGAAAGATGAGTGGGGGGGCTAGGGACGTGGCTGGTCACCGGAGGTCGGGGACATGGAGTTGGAGGTGAGATCGGGAGTGAGTGGGGAGATTTGGGGTGTCGGTGGTGTCACGGGTGTCGGCAGGAGATTGGGGTGTCGGGGGGTGGGTCACGGGTGTCGGGGGGGAGATTGGGGTGTCGGGGGGGTCACAGAGGCCGGGAGAGATTGGGGTGCGGGGGGGGGGTCATGGAGGCCGGGAGAGATTGGGGTGAGGGGGGGTCACGGAGGCCAGGAGAGATTGGGGTGAGGGGGGGTCACGGAGGCCAGGAGAGATTGGGGTGAGGTGAGGTCACGGAGGCCGGGAGAAATTGGGGTGAGGGGGGTATCACGGAGGCCGGGAGAGATTGGGGTGAGGGGGGGGGTCACGGAGGCCAGGAGAGATTGGGGTGAGGGGGGTCACTGAGGCCGGGAGAGATTGGGATGAGGGGGGGTCACGCAGGCCGGGAGAGATTGGGTGAGGGGGGGTCACGCAGGCCGGGAGAGATTGGGGTGAGGGGGGTCACTGAGGCCGGGAGAGATTGGGGTGGGGGGGCGGATGGCCCGATGGGAGGGGGGGGTGACAGATGGCCCTGCAGGGGCCTGAGGCAGACAGGCGTGGAAAGGGGCTGGCTGCCGGAAGGGGGAGGAGTGGAAGCGCTGAGGAGGGAAAGTTGCTCAGAGAGCCGGAGGCGGGGTGATCTCCCCTAACAACATGAACCCGCCTCCGGCTTTTTTTTTTTTCTCCAGCGCGAGCGCGGGAAAAACAGCAGCGCGAGCGTGGGAAAAACAGCAGCGCGAGCACGGGAAATTTAAAAAACACACGTGTGCTGCTTGGGCCAATATTTACTCGCCCGGGGGTTAAATCCACATGCCCCGGGCGTGTAAATGTATATAATTGTCGAACACTGTATATATATATATATATATATATATATATATATATATATATATATATATATATATACTCATGTATTGGATTGTTTTTTGTTTTTTTAAACAGTATGTTGCTGGTGCCCCGGGTGGCTTAATAAAGCCTTCACTTGTTTCACAAACTCCAAGGGCCTCATGCAGTAAGCGCCGATAAGGCTTTTATCGGCATTTTCCCGCCAAAATTGGATTTGAGATTCAGTAAGCGTGCGGCTGCCGATAACCCACTTATCGGCACTTTTCGGCACTTTTTGAAATAAGCTGTATTCAAGTAGGCCCGATCAGCTTATCGGTGCTGATCGGCACTCAGAAATGGAGATTTCATCGGCAATTGGTCCCGCCAACTAAAGTTGGCAAGTTGGAGGGGAGAACGATTGGCAAAGTTGCCGGGACGGCACTTAGAACAAAAACCTCATCTCTACATCAATGGAGTAAATGGAGCGGGGACTTATAACATTATAGGAGTGTTTACGTTCTATTGCTCATAATACAAATGTGCTTGGCATTACAGTGTCGAGGTCATTCACTTCATCGTGTCACCCCTTATGTTTATTATTTGCATAACATTGTACTTTTCAATGTTTTGATGATTTGCGTGTCACATTAGTCTTTATGTTATTATGTGTCAAGGGAAAATCCTATACTCAAGTCTTAAAGGAACAGGTCACATCATATCAAACATGTTACTTAAGTGTGCTTCAATTTATTATATGATGTAACACATTTCACACATCTAATAGATCCAGCGTATAGTAATGTTGCTATACATTATACAATGCTTGTAATGTGTAACGCATGATCAAACGTAAATGTAGCTGTTTTTTTTCATGTTTACATGTACTTTGTGACCTCCCTCTTTTGATGACAACTGCAATTGGACACTCAATAACATTGCATGTTTACAATGTACACGATGCATTACAATCACTTCATGCTAACTTATACACACATCTATAATAGTTACTCATTTTTACACGATTGAAACTGAATCACTAGCAACTATCCTGATGGCATTAAATTATGCATATGCATTTACAATTACTTCATGTGAACAGGTGACAATAACATGCCAAATTACACATAGTTACATAGTAGATGAGGTTGAAAAAAGATGTACATCCATCAAGTTCAACCTATGCTAAATTTAGACAACAGATACTTTATTCTATATCTATACTTACATGTTGCAACGTAGTTTCTCAACGTCAATGTCATGGTTGTATCCTAATTAGATGACTGAGTGTTGCATTCAGAAGTGGTACATGCATTACACATTCCAGAAATACTTGGCAATAAATGCTTGTACAAAGCTTAATGTTACATCATTCTCAAATATCATGATTGCCTGGTGAACACACATAAATAATTATTTTAATTGCTACTGGATACACGTTGGGAGTGAACTACTTGGATATGTTAATGTAACACCTTGCACTTCAGCAAGTCACCTGACATCATCACATAGGTATTTAAAGGAGGGCAATTACCTGCGCATTCACAGCTACAGACCTGAAAATGATGCGAATGTTTATGAGACGGAGGCTTGCTGATGGAGAGGATGTCACAGGCCAAGGAAGGGACAGTGACAGGGACAGGCACATGGATAGGAGAGGGAGAGGTCGAGGGAGAGGTCGAGGGAGAGGGATAGGGCGAGGAGAAGAGAGAGGAGAGAAGTTGTGCCTCGTTCTCGTTTGTACAGGGAGAGAACCCTGTTAGATGGGATGAGTGAGGATGAGATTGTAAGTCGCTATCGTTTGAGTTCAGCAGCAATCTTAGTTCTTTATGATGAGATACGGGGAGATTTAGATTTTGTGACAGCCAGAGGTCGTGCAGTCCCTGGGCTTGTTAAAATGCTGTGCTCATTACATTATCTTGCTTCCGCTTCATTCCAGACAACTGTGGGCATAGTGGGCTGGGTCTCACAATCTACATTCTTGCGGGCCTTTACCCAGTTTCTATGTGCACTCAATAGACACGCTAGGAATTATATTCATTTTCCTTCAGAGCACACAGAGTGGCTGGAACTCAGGAATGGCTTTTATACCATAGCCGGGATACCATGTGTGATGGGTGCAATCGATTGCACCCATGTGGCTTTGATCCCGCCTAGTCAGAGTGAGCATGCTTACTGCAACCGTAAGCACTACCATTCCCTGAATGTACAGGTGGTATGCGATGCCACAATGAAGATTATGCATGTGGTAGCCAAATTCCCTTGTTCCAGTCACGATTCCTCTATCCTGAGAAACTCATCAGTCTTCCATGCTTTCGAAGAAGGCAATTTTGGACCTGGTTGGCTGGTGGGTGAGTACATATTATGATGTGTTAACAAACAACTCTTGGTTTTCTAGGAAATGTTGTATGTAATAATGTTAACACAAATTGTTTCATATTTGTGCACAATGGATTATAGGTGACTCAGGATACGGAATTAGGCCGTGGCTGTTGACCCCTGTGGCAAACCCTCAAAGTGAAGCAGAGGAGAGGTACAATGTTGCCCATATATCTACGCGATCCATCATAGAGAGGACATTTGGGCTTCTCAAGACAAGATTTAGGTGTCTCAATAGAACTGGTGGGGCACTTCAATATAAGCCTGCTAAAGTGTCTGATATTATAATTGCATGTTGCATTTTGCACAATGTGGCACTCCGCAATAATGTACAAACAGACATACGTCAGGGTTTGGAGGAGGAGCATCCCGTCAAATTACCAGCTGACACTGACCAAACAGCCAGTGGTGTTGAGACACGTCTGAATGTCATAAACACTTTTTTTCATGTAAGCAAATACATATATGTTCATTGTACTATGTAGATGTATTCATTCTTTTTTATGATAAATACATTTGTCCAAATACCATTCACTTAGGAAACAGATGAATATGGTTCGCACACCTTTCTCTTCTCTGCTGTGTGGACAATTGCATGTGGCACCGGTATGTCATTCATCAACAGGTTGTATTATACTTCTTACCAATAAAAGGTGTTGTGTGTACGTGAAGAAATAATGTGTACTAAATCTATATTTTATGTAAATGCTCTTTTTGGTTATGCATACACAATAAAGCTACTATGTCCATAGTCAATAGCTAGTGCAGTATGGTTAGATACAATGTTTCTTTTGCAGTGTGACATGTGAGTCACAATGATGTGTACACTATTGTGTATATGTGTATTTCAGATCATATTTGACGTATTCTATATGTTGTTTCATATCACACACAAAATTGTCAATTCTGTGTGTTGCTTACCTTAATGAACATGTCATGACAATGATTTATATTCATGTTTTCTTTTTCAAGGTATATCACTTCAATGACTGCTCATGGTATGTATTTCAATTCACATCTGTCATAAGATGTGCAAACCTCAATACAGGTATAGTTACAGGATGTATAAACAGAACGTAATGAAAAAGATGTGACAATTGAAACATGTAGTTTCTGTATTGTGTACGTGCGTTTAGCTACACTTGGTGGTTATTGTGCAGTGTCTTTTAAAATCATTAGGGACATTACATAACATGTAATTTAGCAAACGTAACAACATCCATTCATGGAATATAGGGGTGAGGGGGAGAGAAGGGGATAAACCCTGCTCAGCTATTGATTATGGGAGGAGAACATCCATTGATGCACATGAGCGATGTTAACACTCAATGCATGTTTGTATGAAAAGACCCCAATGTTTTAAACATCATTAACATTGCAATGTATGTGATTAGTTGTTGTATCACTTCATCTTCATGTTGATTACTACATTGTCACATGTGTATGTATAAGTGAAAGATGTGTGTTGATTTGACGTACATGTAACATGTGTCAAAATGTTAACACCATTCCAAAGTATAGTTCTTTGGCTTCTCAACTTTTCCTAATTCATTCAACAAAATGACAATGATTTTAATATAATTTTTATTTCATTCACGTTAGTTTTTCATAATGATCATGATCCTTTATAACTAATGTCAACATATTAACATAAATGAAGTGGACATTTGCATACGCACACATTTCAGCAACAGTGTGTGTGTGTGTGTGTGTTGTAGTTTTTGTGTGATGCATGTATTTCTACGTGAAATAATATAAACAAATATAATAATGTTGCTTTTATCATCGGCCTCACTTAGCTATGTATGTGTTGAACGTTTACTAATAACACTAAACTATAGTTAGTCGTGTGAATAAAATTTACACACAAATGTTCATGGTTTCATGATCTTTAACTAACATTCATTAGCTCATGCATGTTAGGTTAGCACTACAACTTAGGTGAAAATATAAAATGCACACGACTAAACAGTTTCTATCACCTTCCTATTGTTATTGTGTACGTTCAGATACAATGTCTACGAGTTGTTATGTAGCATTTACATTCTTTGACAAGTCACACGTGAGATTATAATATATAGTAGATTAATGTGTTTGCTGAGTGATAATGTTGGTTGCATATATCACATGGCAATACATACAATGTTAGTAGAAAAGAACCAAAAAACAATATAAGTTCTAACTTCAGTGCTTAGCAACATCATTATGTTAATTAAGTGCATAGTAAATATTTGCATAATAGGATAACATTATGTAGTGATTGTTAATCTGCGCACCAATCATTGAAAACATTGTTACATATTTATTATAATAGTTGTTCGCTCGTCATCACAATCATCTAATATAACGATTGGCTCATCTGAAATCATACATTGGTCCCATGTATTCATCCGCGACATCAGTGAAATACAGCAAACACATGATGTTCAAAGATGGCACATTTATATATGTCTTAGCATGACAACACTTAACACATCTCTATATGATTGTGGATATTCACGCATAGGTAACATATATGTTTAAACTGCAAGCATAAAACTACAGATACAGAACTGTGTCATTTTTCGAATGGCGTTGCTGGCATTACGACTGATTTAATTTTTCCAGTGCCAGTATACATAATAATGTGCGCGCACAACGTCTGATGCGCGCGCACGTCACCCACGTCACCCACGCCACGTCACGTATGCCCACGGAAAAAACGGACGATCAGCCAATGAGCGAACAAAAGACTTGTGACATCATGTTAAGGCACTGTGAAATGCACGCAAACACCCCTCCCACTGAATTAACAGTGGCCTCCAGCGCTGTGCACGCACTGCCCCACCGATGCGCGCGCATGACACACTGCACTGACCGTAACAATAAGCTACGGGCACAGCCAATACGGTTTCACGTGCGCACGTCGGTTGGGGGTGGGGCTTGCATCGGTAAACCTTTTTAAGGACGCCTTCGGACATGACCACGGTCCCACGTCATATGTGGGCGACACTTTGTTTTTATATGTTGAATGCTAAACAATGAGTTGTGTGTGTGTTACAGTTACTGTAACATGTTGAAATGATACTTTAAAAGCGATAATAATCTAGGATGTAGGACTTCGTCACCAATGTGTACTAATGGTTCGTCATGTAGTATATTGTTATAGGAAATAATGTCTTTGTGCATGCTACATGTAAGCCTGTCTGCAATGTTAAGCTGTATCCACTCATTTGGCTAACAAATGGTGTATATTATTAATGTAGACATATATAATTTGAGTAAAGGCATAACGAAATTGGTATTTACCATTCTTGTAGAAGTCAACACTGATTTGGCTGCAACTGCTCGCTGCAGGAAGGCACAACAGTATCATCCATGGTTGAGGCAACCGTTGAATCCTGAATCACACACATCTCCATGAGGGCGTCATATGGATCTGCAGTGGCTTCTTCAAACAAGACGTCCGGAGGTACGTACAGTTGTTGGTTGTTTTCCCATCCACATTGGTATTGCCCATATAAGTTTGGATACATATCATAGTAGTTATGTCCATCTTGCATCTGGTCTGGCTGAATGGAGGGTGCAGGTAGATCAGCAGACGCGGCAGTCGGTGCGGCTTCAGTGTTACTGGTATTAGGCAAAAATATGCTATTTAACAGAAGATATGTTCCATGGTAAGTTTAAATGATGGCGCAACATGCCAGCATCCATATCGTTGATCTAGCCGATCATGGACACGCTCAAAACATTCATTTGCGGATAAAGTGAATCGTACAGAAGTTTAAAAATTTCGTTGTTTGTCAGGTTCTTGGTAGTATGGATATTTCTTTTGGATCAAGTCATAGATGTGGCCCACGGTTGCCCTTTTCTCTGGCGTTGCTTAGATTGCTTCGATTGCTTCGATTGCTTCATAAATTTGTATGATTTATGTGGATGGCTGTGCAATGTGGAAGCTTCTGCCATTTCTTCTCTCTTCAAGTGTACAGTGTGTAAGTTGAACACATACGGATGTCTGCTAAATGTGTGAATAGTTACATGTTATCTTCGCGGTTTGTTCCAAGGTTATAATACAACCTAGCAGTTATACGCCTAGGTTTTCTCCCACAAGAAATTTGTTACAATAATTGGCTGAAATTCTTTTGGTAAGATACTCTTTTCACAGGAATCGAAACTTCACTTTCAGCTTAGGCAATCAACATGTGCAAAATAAGACTCTACAGCTGTGTAGAAGTTGTATTTACCAGCAAACAAGGCCTCTTTTGAGCCATGAAGGCCTGTATTGTTCATTCTGATTTTATATATATATATATATATATATATATATATATATATATATATATATATATATAATTATATATAGAGTGCTAAACTAAAGCCATTGATGTGTGTAAGTATGCCTTGTTGTAATCATATTCAAAGTTAAATACAGGTGAGTGAATTATGGCCTCAATCATACTGATCCCATAATTTTAGCAAGTGTCCTAACATTTATATCTCATTAACACAGGGCCTGTTTACTGACAACAGTGGCCGAGATACAGATTATATATACACAATATATATATATATATAGAGGTATCAGTACCGTGTTAGCCGAGCTTCAATAATCAAAAAATAAATAGATGATAACGTTCTGTGGCATAGGTGAGACAGGACAGGGGCTAAACAAGAGAATGAACCTGCATCGCCACAGCATCACACGCGGAACAAGAGACAGTCCTGTTGGCGAACATTTCTCTGACTCTGGCCATAAGATGAACGATCTGAGGGTTGCCATACTCATAGGTAATCTTAAAACCCCAAAAGAGAGACGGTTGCATGAATACAAATTTATGCAACTGTTCGGGACACTTAGCAGTGGCCTAAACAGAGATCGAAATTTTATGAGTCATTACTGACACTAGCGAACTCTCTTCCCATGAGCGCTAAAGGCCATGTCTGTACATACTGTGCTATATGTATGCACACACAGCTGTCTCTCACACATACTAATACTCCTTATTTTTCCATCCCTATACACCAATAGGGACCACATAGTATCCACACACACTTTTAGTTGTGCTACAAACTCTCACATTTCCACACTCACCCAAACCATTTATATCCCTCTCACTCCACACACACCTTGTGTAGAGCACTGTTTATACTGTGGGCTCTCCATTCATTTTTATTCACACTGATACACATACACACTCTTTCTTCGCTTGCCTTCAGTTACCCTTTGACACCTCTAGCCATAAAACACATCCACACCGGGGGAAGGAACAACACAGATAACATTCCAAGAGACACTGTTTTTAAGTAATCCTTGCTTCATTCATTGTAACATCGCCGGAAGAAGAGATCAGTGTATCTCGAAGCTCGCACAAATAAAAGCATTTCGTTAGCCACAGAACGGTATCATCTATTTATTTTTTGATTATATATATATATATATATTTATTTATCAGTTAATACACACACACACACACACACACACACACACACACACACACACACACACACACACACACACACACACACACACACACACACACACACACACACACACACACACACACACACACGCACACTGTGTGTGTGTGTGTATATATACATATATCCATAGAGATACAGAGAGACTACAGATATAATATTCATACACACTAACAGATCTGTTATTGTAACCAAAAATCATACATGATAACATGCCAACATTATGAACTATGAAAGAAGATTAAGGTAAGTAATGTGTTACAGAGTTAAGACACCAGAAAACACAACATCAAAATGTATGCTGTTATATGGGTAGTTACTTAAAGTTGTATGTCAATAATATTAGCATGAAATGACTATCTACATTACCAAACAAACCTACATACATCTAATCTTGAACAAGAGCTAAGTGAATGTCAGCTTCTATAAACATGGCAAGTGTGTAATGTTGTACCATTAATCAACTGATGATTAATACATATTCATATGTTATTAAATATGCCTTAATTCAGTCAGTGAGCATTTCTAAACATTCATGTGTACAAGGACATACTTGAATGTTAGCAAGCATCTGTACATGATCATACATACACTATGCATGAAATAGTCTGCAGTAAACACCACCAGGACACCAACACATTTAGTGAATGTGATTATTTATTTTTGTTTATCCTTTTGAGAGCGAGTCACAGACCTGCTTGAATGCTGTTGTGTTTGCCTTTCCCTTTGCCAAGTACTTTGGCCTTAACTGTACGACTTGTACTGGCCTGTGGCAGTTCTGTGGCACTGGGTGTGGGCTGTTGCACTTCAGGGGCACTGGGTGTGGGCTGTGGCACTTCAGTGGCACTGGGTGTGGGCTGTGGCACTTCAGTGGCACTGGGTGTGGGCTGTTACACTTCAGGGGCACTGGTTGTGGGCTGTGGCACTTCAGGGGCACTGGGTGTGGCCTGTGGCAGTTGTGAACCAGTTGCTAAACATTGCACGACTGAGGTTGGAGCAGTTTCTTGTTTTGGTGTTTTAATCTTTTTCCAAAAGCTGGTTAGTAGTAATTGTTGCCCTAACTTTCTTTTTTGTGTCTCATTTGTAGTTGTCCGTTCCTGATTTAAACAGATGTAAGCGGTTGGATGTTGACAGGGACCTGCACAGAACTTGCACCTACTGTACCAGTATCATCCAGAACTGGGGAATGAAGAACTGATGACTGTGGAGAAAAAGTAGCAGCATGTAAAGATCCATCCTCAGATGGGGTAAAGTGGAATTGTTTCTCTCTTGCAGTAATTCTCAACTGATTAGCTTGGCTTAGATTACCAACTATTGCTTGTAATGTCCTGTTTACATTTTGGATTTCTTTAGGAACTTGGATGATGACTCTTTCAATTTGTGACATTTGTGATATTGACCTTTCATGCATCCTTTCATTCAGTGATATCATCCTTTCAAGCACTGACCATTTCTGAATGGCGACGATTTTTTTCACCCAAGATTCTTTCTTCAGAAACTGCAATAGCTGACTAGGTGTCACGAGCAGGAGGACTTGAATGCTGGGTTAATCCAGGAGTGGGAACATCTTCATGGTCACTTGAGTGAATTTGTCCTTGAGTGGCAACATCTGCTTCTACAAATAAAGAAAGACTTTATGAACTGCCATGGAACTTTCACTTGTTTATCAATATAATGAGAGTTGTTCTCACAGTGTAACACATAACATGTTTCCATAATTTTTAATTTGTGTCAAATTAAAAGTTTATGCTTGAAGTAACAATGATGTTTCGACTCAGTGTGAAAGAAGAATGAATGAAAGGTTGTTGTAACCTCACAACTCCTAGCTGATAGTTTACAATACACACAATACATGTTGTCATGAAACACTACATCTTCTGTGACAATAACTGATGTGAAGTTAATTACATGTGAAAGGCATTTATTTAGCATGGCAAATTAACATCTAGAAATGTACACATTAGATGTTCTGCACCTCATACACTCTCCTTCCATGCTTGATGATGAGCTGGATGAGCCAGGTGATGAGACATGTTCAGTGTCAGGTGACACATGAGCTTCAGGAGCAACTATATAGAAGAATAACATAAGAATTTTATTGACATGTGTACATAAGTAACATAAAGTTTGTGTAGTGGGAGTATTTATGGCTAAATATCAGCATCACATAAGGAAATTACAATATGTTTCTGGCAAGCTGTACATTATCCATCTTAACATCAATGTACATGTGAACCTAATTGGCACATTTATTGTAAAAACCATACAACATACAATGTTCATGCAGGAATGCGTTGTAAAATTAAGTGTTCTGTTGGACACACACTGCATATGTTGTGTAGTAATCTAACAATAATAATGTACATCAATACCATGACAGCAAAGTTGACTCTGCTTATAATTCAGTACCTAATTGTGGAAATGTGAAGGAATGTTTTTAGTGATCTGTGTGAACATTTAAGAGAAGCAGGTGTAACGCTCAATGTGGCTGACACTCATCAACACATGCAGTGTGTCTCTCACAGATGCTACTGGTGTGATAATGTGGCGTATCTATAAGGTTAAAAGAAGATATGAGTGAACGAATGACAAACGTACGTTTTCATATATAGTGGCCTGGTGGGTGAAAGTCTTCATAGAATTACCATTTCAAATGAATGTGATGAACTTCTGTTCACCTTGTCAGCTTCTAACAACTGTAGTCCCTCCCCCAAGACGTGACAGCACCCTGACCTTTTATTTGTTTCAACCACCTGTAAGGCGTCCCACAAGACTTGACCGTAACATGACCCTGTGAACTGGCTCGGTGCCCAACCCCACCCCCTGTGTTCTCCTCTATACTGTGATTACATATTAATTGCATCTGGTTTCACACACCGGTACATGAGCGAAAGACAAATCTGAAGTGAGCTACATATGAACACAATTAAATACCATATGGTACATGTTCCTATTTATGCTCTCAATATACTACATGAAGCAAAAAACGAGCTTTAATTAAACATAACGAAATCTGTTTGTGCAAATTATGAATGTTCGCCTTTGGATGCACTATCTTCCATGCAAGACTTGATGAGGCAGTAATGGCCTGTTTATAGGTGTAACATAGATTATCACTAATTTATGTATATATATATATATAAATATATATATATATATATATATATATATATAGCAACTGTAAATATTACTGTATGCTCATTTGCATGTCTTAGACATGTCTGCAACCCTGTCTTTCCCCATTATCGCCCAGCATAGAGCGCTTCCACTGTAGCAAGGGATTCTGGGAAATTACATGCAAATGAGCACTCAGCACTATATGAATTTTTACTTTTTGTAGGACAACTAGATATAAATATATATAGATAGATAGATATATAGATATAGAGAGAGACATATATACAGATATATATGTAGGTATGCTTATATTGGGAAGAAAGTATAAGTTGCAGTGGAAATATAGATAAGAACTGTAACCTACGACACGCCTAGTACAGTAACATTTGTCACCTGGTGGAAATGGAGCAGAATAAATTCCGATATCTCTGTCCCCGGGCAAACCCTCCACGACGACAGGAAGAAATTTTTCCCGCATCTGCTCCTCCAATGGTGTTAAGATTAGAGCTTGTGCTGGTGGGCCACCTCCAGTGCCAGAAGTATGCATCCGTTGTGATTGTATTTTTTTCTTTAAGTTTGCCCTGATATCATCGAATCTCTTCCGACAATTCGCACGGTCCCTGACATGATTCCCACATGCAGACACAGCCAAGGTTATTTGATCCCACATTTCTTTTTTTGATGCTGAACTTGTCCGCCCTTGAAATACATACAAAATATATGACGTTAATTATTATTATAAAAACGATCAGTTTCCTAAACTGCTAGCTGTTCCAAGAGATACCAAACATGTTGATTTAGGTGTAATATGTGTACCACATGAGCATTTATGTGTAAACATACAAATGTAAGGAAGCTTGCATGAATATTGTATGAACTTTGGTAACATTTTGAGACTGATTGTTATGGTCGTTCTAAAGCATGAAGGAATATGTGTGTAACAATTAAGTTTAATTGATAGATATTATAGAATAATATTTTGATATTAAGACATCTCACATGACCTAGGATAACATGTCTTTGAAGAATCAATGCAAAGATAGACTTACCTAGTAAATGCCCTTACAGACAGTCATAGTGCTTCAGAATCCCTGTGACAAGAACTGTGTTTTCCTCTTCATTGAACCGAGGATTACGTGGCTGCTCCACACGTTTCTTCCGAATACGTGCAGGCCCAGAGCTTGGCTGCTGCTGATTGGACTCTCCGTCTTCCAATGGAAGAGACTCCAAAAGCGGGCCACCAGCAACCACCCCACCACCAGACACCAGGCAGCACCAGCAACAGAGCCACCAGCAGCACTTGCACTCACAGCAACACCACTCGCACTCCCAGCAACACCATTTGCACTCGCAGCAACAGCACTCCCCTGAATCCTACGTTACTCACACGACTACCAGTACCACTCACACCAGCATCACTCTTCCCACGCCTTGCGGCCATACCTCTAGCACTCACAATGAACAGAAAAGAAATTTAAAGACAATCGCACTGAACACTTACAAAGTGAAAACAAGACAAAGATGTAAACAAAACAACACAGGACAAACCTCTCACAATACACCACAACTGTCTCAGTCAATATGAAATATGTAAATTGGCCAGCTCTGTGTATGTCTCTCTCTCTCCCAACAACACAGAGAATGAATAAAAAATACTTGCTGCCTTTAAATGGGCCACTCAATCCAAAACATGCTTGCTTCGGCAGATTCAGCAAGAAGTTTCATTGGGGAACCTAACACCACCTCGCCATGCAAGTCGATACACCTGTGTGTGATCGGCTAATCATCGGCAGAGTGGGAGCAAATGTTTTCGGCTTGATTCGTTAGGGATTCAGCACTTATTGCATACTGAGAGGGAAAATCGGCAGAATCATGCCGATAAGGTACCCTTGGCGATTGCACTTTTTCGGCGCTTACTGCATAGAGCCCCAAGTCTCCTGGACTTACCTCTGCTTGCATCGCCTACATGTCTCCAATATAATATACATAAGAAAACAAAAAATGAAATATTAATTACAATCACTTGTCACAGAATACAGTTAGAGTCTAAAGCAATTATATGTTACATAATTTTGTTATTAGGAGAGAGCAGAGCAGTTGAGACGGGTCATGGTGAGGAGAGAGAGCAGAGCAGGTGAGATGGGTCCTGGTGAGGAGAGAGAGCAGAGCAGGTGAGATAGGTCCTGGTGAGGAGAGAGAGCAGAGCAGGTGAAATTGGATCCTGGTGTGGAGATAGATCAGAGCAAAGCAGGTGAGATGGGATCCTGGTGAGGGGAGATATTGGAGCAGAGCAGGTGAGATGGGATCCTGGTGAGGAGAGAGATGGAGCAGGTGAGATGGGATCCTGGTGAGGAGAGAGATGGAGCAGGTGAGATGGGATCCTGGTGAGGAGAGAGATGGAGCAGAGCAAGTGAGATGGGATCCTGGTGAGGAGAGAAATTGGAGCAGAGCAGGTGAGATGGTATCCTGGTGAGTAGAGAGGTCAGAGCAGGTGAGGCGGCGCACCTTCTCGGGGATTGTGGCACGCAAATTCTAACCAGGCACTACTATTGGCCCTGCAAGCTTTGTGACAGTTCATGCTGCAGTCAAGTGCAGGAGCAGCATGGAAGGGTGAAGAGACCCCACAGGTGCCCTTCCTCGCACGCAGTGTGGCCGGCCTGATAGAGGCACTGTTTTTTGTTTGCGCCACAGGTGACATCGCAGGCACTATAAACGCAGCCTTTGGCTACGGCCCCAGTATCAGCTGCTGCATGCGCGCCTTGCAGTGCGTACATTTGTGAAAGCTGCGATGTGCGGTCTGTGCTTGAGCTGCAGGGCGAAAGACAAGATCGCGATAAGGGTGGGGGAGGGGGGTGGGGGGTGGCACGGCCATGATGTCACTCAGCTGGTTCGCCCTCATTTGCTGAACCGCTGCAGTGATGTGGCCAGTGCTCCGGCACCACTAGCAAAGACAAGATTCTTGTCTTTGCAAAAAAGTGGCCGTGCGTTGTGCCGGGGTGCGCAAGCAGCTACTGGGCCCGGCCCCAAAAAGGGGCGGATCTTATTCCTGCTGCGCACGCTGTACCGCTCGCCGCAGCCTACACTGGGGACTCGGCCTTACACATTCATTTGTACATTGAGTGTGGCTCCTCTTCTATTGACCGGGGTAGAGGTGTTACATCTAATAATACCATTGCAATTGTGGCATGTTCCCAATAGTGGTATATTTAAAAAATGAGTTTTCATATTTTCTTGTTTTATATCTGCCGTCACAAATTAATTTGTGTATTTTTTTTTCTTGATGGGAAAAGCATTTGCATGAAACGTAGACGCCAAAGGTATGCGTCTAGTAGCATTTTAATTTGTACTTGTTTGTAATGTAACAAGCTTTGTCTGGAAATGTTTCCTACATTGTCTATAATTTCTAAAAGATCTTTGATAGGATAACCTCCCGCTACACATTTTCCAATCATCCAAGTACACCTCCTGTATTGTCACAGAGAGTGTCATCTGATAGAATACCTCTAACTCTTATTAATTCACTCCATGGCAGGCCTTTTTTTCGTGCCTTCTGGGTGAAAACTGGATGCTGACAGCATTTTATTTTTATCCGTATGCTTTGTATAGATATCTATAACAATAGCATTATTAACCTTTTTCACTGTATCATCTAAAAAAATAATAATTTAGTCTGTGCTGTATCCCATGGTAACTTTAAAGAAAGGATGTAAAGTATTAGCTATTTTTATCATATTTTCAAGATCTGGAATGGTGCCTTTTCAGATCATTAAAATATCATTCACAAAACGAAAGCCATTTAAGTGTAAGAGGTAAATTATGGCTTGTACAAAAAATGGCATTTTCAATTTTGAACATGAATAGGTTAGAGCATATGTAGGGGCCATGTTGCTCAACCCTCCAATCCCCAATGGCTTCACTCTATAAGAAATAATCATTGTTAAACCTAAAGTAGTTTTTCTGGAGTACAAATCTCAAGATTTGCACTAGGAAAAAACACAAATGTATTACCATGATCCTTTCCAAGGAGTGCCCCTTGCACATAGATTTTTTTCTACCTGATGTGTGGCGAATTCACAAGTTAATAAATAAGGTTTATGAAGCCGACAGTCACCAGTTCTCAAATAGTGTGAATCTGTCAAACACAACTGTGTTCAATTTAAAAAAATGTATTGACATATTAAGCCCTTCGTCAAGGGGAAAATGTTTCATGAGTATCTACACACAGTTTTCAGACTTGGAAGGGCTATGTAGCAAGCTCATTTAAAGCACAGGTCATTAGACTACAGTAGCTAAAGGTACACTGTAGAAATCACCTTACGCCAAGGTCTAATAGCTGCCTCTTTATTGATATTTATCACAAGCAAGTGGAAGAACAAATGCATTTTAAAATGTTAGGAAAGCAGATAAAGAAAAAGATGTAAATCACATTTTCAGAGTGTAATGGACTTGTGATTGGCATTGGCAAGGTGACCTCACAATGTCTAATAATGCTGAGGTTTACAATATTGCCCACATTCTAAGTATCAAGAGGTTAAAGCATTTATTATGGAAAGGAGAAGATTAGTAATACTACTGCTATTAAACACTGTTTTAACCAGCATAAGAATACAGGCAGTCCTCGTTTATCCAATGGAACCCGTTCTGGAAATTAGCGTTGGATAATGAAACTGTTGTAAAGTGAGTTCCGTGAATCGCCTGTTAGAGATGGGCAGAGAGAGGGACTGATTCTATCTACTCTGACTGCGCATCTCTTCCAGACTGATGCGGCCCGGTGGGATACACACAGCGGGGGTCCCATTCAGAAGCAGGGACCCCCACTGTGTTAATCCTGATGGGCAATTAGTCTAGTTGTAGGGATTCCTGGAGCATGCAGTTGTCAGGCAGCTGCCATCTGTTGTTTCCTAGCCGACTAAGGGATAATAGTTCTGGCTGCATCTGAATAACTAATGTAAGTGTATGCGGCTGAAATAAAACTCAAAAGTTGCTCATTTAGAATGAACCCCTTTAACCACTATGCTACACATCAGACATCAAAGGAACATTGAATTTGGCATTCTGAAAATTATGATCACCCAAGATAAACTGAGTGTGATTAAATTATGAAATAGTGTTAAGTGAGGAAATATTGTCATGAACGAAATAACAACCATAATAGCAATGGACCAAAGGATGATACATTTCCAAATGGCACAAGGATACAAAAAAACATCATAGTAGAAGATGGAAACAAATCATAGAAAATAATCCATTTCCCTACTCCCTATGAAATTGTGTTTTTTTGTTATACTGAGTTTAATTACGGATGTAGCCAAGGTGTTTGCACCCGATTGCGCGTTATTTTAGGATATTCTACGTTATCACTGCCATAGAATCCTATGGAAAATCTGTGACTTTCTGTATTATGAGCATATGCATTAACCTTGGCTACATCTGTACTGTATGTATAATTTTTCAATGGGGCCCCTAAGACGTTGCTCCAATATCATTGACATTTTGCTTGTTTCTAAGTGAGATTGGGACCTCGGCTCCTTACTAAGCTGTGATGGCAATTGTAATGGAAGAATTGAGTGTGTCTACTGTGTGTCGCTGGAACTGCCTAACATAGAGGTATGTAAAACAGATAATGCCAAGCAGGCAGTGTTCCAGTAATTAAAGTGGCATTGGTGACATGCCTGATATGGTGTTATCTGTTCTCCCTCTATATACCTCATTAATGTTACCAGAAGAGGCTCTCTCACTCCTCCCCATATGGGGGTTTGATGTGGCCTTGTTTTTCCCCTCTAAATTAGCTGGTAATTTAGCTTCTTACTGGCCAAAAAGGACAAGCAGTGACCGAAATATCACCCCAGGGACTTCAACCTATCACAGGACCATAAACATGTTCTCTTCCTCATTTTAATGCTGGGATCAGCTCGTGGGCTCAGTTGTTTTAAATATCAATGCTACACAATTGTTGATATAGACTAGTGGATTGCTTCAGATGGGTACTGCCTATTACTATTACTGTGTGCTCATTTGCAAGTCATTTCCCAGAATCTCTGACAGAAGCGGGAGGAGATAATACTGAAGGGTTGCAAACCAGTATGAGACATGTGAATGTGCTCACAAGTCATATTTTTATTTAGTGTTTAAAAACAAAATCGATTATACAGAAATGGTTGTCGGGGGACTTGTTTATTTCATTAGTATTTGATTTTTTATTTATTTTTTCAAAAATGAAAGATGGAGCATGCTCAAACGTAAATATTTATCTATAGAAGAGGTGGTGCAAATCAAGGATCAATGTCATACACTTAATAAAGAAATAAAAAGATTTCTCGTTATGAAATTCACTGAGAAGATAACCACTTGTGTGTATGTAGTTTCTAATTCAGTAGAGGGAATGCAACCGCAGTGGAAACTCCCAATAAAAAGTAATCCTTGTTAGAATTATATAAAATTGACATGCTTTAACAATAAAATATAAAAAAACTGATGCACTGTCCATATTATTGCTCTACTCCACTGACTATCTCATGTCTAGATAGTATACTATAGTATAGGCAAAACTTCCAAAGCGCAAACTCTCCGCTAGGCAAATCAATTGGTGCAGATATATACACAAAATTGAGCAAATGTGAATCAATAAATGCCCACTCACATGGTGGAAATGAGGTAAATTGTGGTTACCCACATAGGATGTTTTCTGCGCAGTAGGTATTAAATCAGGAACTCCCCAAGTCATAAAATGAAAGAGAAAATGGACAGTACAGAACAGTTTATACATAAAAATACACATGAGCAGTGAGCCCAGACAAACTCACATGCACCAGGATAAAAATAGGCGCTTGGACCAATCTGGGTCTGTAGTTTTGGTGTCCCGTTTCACAAACAACCGTCTGGTTTAGGGCTGGTGTCTCTCAGCTTCTCTGAGTCTCATGGAGTTACACTTCTGGGTTTCCCCCACGGATGACGGACGTTGACAGAGCCAATCTGAGCATTGGAATCCAGCAGCAGCCTCAGTGGTACTCGGAGCGGTACACACAATAGCAGGAACAGCACTATCAAATGCTCTCTACTTCAAAGTACCACCATGAGGTCGCCTGAGCTGATATTAATGGGTTTCAGCTCCGGAAACCTCCAGCTTCAAACCTAGGTTAGAAAAGAATCATTTAAAAAAAGTGCATGAATTGCTCCTTTAAATGTCAGATTATAAGCAGAGAAATATAGTTGTAGACTAGTGTAGCCGGGACCCCGTTTTCCCCCCAATTGGTTGTGGGGGTGGGGGAGGTGCACCTAGGGAATGCTCCGATAACGGAGGTTCCGCGCAAGAGGGAGCCGCCATATTAGGTTGGCGCCAGCGCAGAATTGGTCCGGTCGGAGGTTGCGCATGCGCAGGGCAGGGACAAAAAGCCCGCGAAGGAGGAGAGCGAGGGGAGGAGGGGAGTTAGGGGACTAAGGGTCCCAGCAGCCCCCGCGTTTCTCCCGTTACGCACCAGAACCAATCAGGTACGAGAGGAGGGAGGAAAAGGAAGTGGAGGGGTGCACGAGTAGCAGAGCTAGCTGTCGGAGGAAGGAGAAGGAGCTCCGGTGTAGGGAGGCTGCCGCTCCTACCTAGGCCGCATGCCCCAGGCCCAGTTAGACTCTGAGCCCCAGTAGCGTGCAGCGGAGCTAAGGACTGGCCATAGTCAGGTTCCGGATCCCCTTACTGTGCTACGAGTCATACCA
Source organism: Ascaphus truei (assembly GCF_040206685.1). NCBI lineage: Eukaryota > Metazoa > Chordata > Amphibia > Anura > Ascaphidae > Ascaphus > Ascaphus truei. Next base: position 129,375,564 of record NC_134486.1, read on the forward strand.
GGACAGTTCTAAATCTGCGGGAGGCCTAGGACCAGGCCCCGCTACTAAGTCGCAGCGTGTCTGGGTGGGATCGCCCCGGACACCTACAGGTGACATCATCTACGTCCTCGCCGATCCTTTGTGAAGATAGTTGCAGAACCGGGTACAGGAGTGCCCAGCAGGTAAAACGTCAAGTGCACCAACGGTACCATTCTCACTCCGGGACACGGTGGCTGCGCAGTCACACACTCATACATCCACTGACTCACTTGAAAGGGGGGGTGGGGAACGTACTCCAAAAGGGAGCTGGACATGGGGTGGGATCACCCGGTGGAGGGAGAGGGAGAGTGAGTGTTCAAGGACGCTGGTAGTAGTGTCTCCTCTAGAGAGGGGCACCTGTGATTACATTGCTGGTTGCTATAATTAAAACATATTGGTTACGGTATTGCTGTGCGTGTGTGTGTTCATGTACATAAGTTCCTGCGAAGACCCACTTCCCCTAGGGCGGCAGCTATCGCAGGTGGAGGCGCTGCACCAAGGCATAAGTATTGTGAGCACCCCAGGCCCCAGTGGCAGAGGCTTAGGCCCTGTGAGCCTACAGGTTCTATAGCACATGGTAGTGGGCTGTGTTTGATAGGAAGCAGGGCTACATTTGGAGGCGCTGCTGAGATCTTAGACCTGGGGTGCCCCCCGGAAAAAAAATATCGCCATGGCCCTTCCTTCGCGTCAAGAAATACGCGACTGGGCACGACAAATGCGCACGCCCACCCGCCGCGCAGTGGCGGTGACCCGAGTACCCATGGGTTTACCCTTAGAGACATTGCAAACGGCCTTACGACAACTACCGGGTTTTACCAAAGCCTGCCTGGTAGACGTACTCATAGATCAAGATGCTAAGTGGAACACCTTGCTCGTAGATTGTCAGCGAGATCTAGTAGTCCTCGAGCCTACCGCCCCTCAATATCTGCCGCTTCCAAACGCTCCGTTCGGCGGCAGCCCCTTTGTCTATCCCCTTCGGGACCCCCCTGTAGGGGAACTTGGTGACGATGACCTGACGCTCCCTTTTGCTCACTACCCCTAGCTGTCCGTCAGAATGTAGCTACCCCGGGTCTAGCGCCTCAGAAGGAGCGGGGGTGTGTAGTGACATGCTGCAGAAACTCAATGATAAGATAGACCAGTTAACCACTCCATCCAGCTTACCGCCGTTAGTAGAAGCGCTTACCCTGGCCATGCATTCCCAAAGCTACCGGAAATTAAAGGCCTTTTCGGGGACTCTACCTGTGCCCACGGGAGAGGACGGGATAGACCCTTGGAAGGAGCATACTAGGGGAGTAATGGAAGAATGGTCTTGTACAGATGTAGTGAAACGCCAGCAGCTCATGGAGTGCTTGAGACCCCCGGCGTCCACTTTGATCAGTATCCACCGAGAGCAGTACCCCAATCTGACAGGTCGTATGATGATTGAGTTTCTAGTCGAGGCCTATAGTGCGACCAAGGATGATGGGGTCTTGTGTGCTAAGTACTACGCCATCAATCAAAAGGAGGGAGAAGATTTGTCTGCCTATATCCACCACGTGCAAATCTCCCTGGGTCCCCTCCTGCATCATAAATACTTGGCCGCATCCGGCAAAATTGCCCGGCCCTCCTCAGACAAGCTCCGGGGGATGTAGGAGGTATACTAATGCGGGAAGCCGACAAGTTCGAACTCAAAGACAATCTGCTGTACAGGGTGGTAGAGTATCATAATCACCCAAATGGGAGACAACTAGTACTACCCAAAAGACTAAAATACTTGGTGCTGAGGGTTCTACACGATGAACATGGTCATTTGGGAGTTGACAAGACTTTCGGTCTAGTGAGAGATCGATTTTTCTGGCCCAAAATGAGAGAAGCAGTAGAGCATCACTGTCGACGGTGTGTGCAGTGTATTCAGCGAAAGACATTGCCCACCAGGGCCGCCCCAATGGGCCACTTAAAAAGCACAGGGCCTATGGACTTAGTGTTTATGGACTTCCTATGCATTGAACCTGACAGCCGCGGCATAGGCAATGTGCTGGTCATCACGGATCATTATACTCGCTACGCCCAGGCCTTCCTGACCAAAGATCAGAAAGCCATTACGGTGGCCAAGGTGCTCTGGGAAAAGTACTTTATGCATTACGGGCTCCTTCAACGACTTCATTCCGATCAGGGAAGAGACTTTGAAAGCAACTTAATTAAACAACTGCTGAAAATCTTGCACATCGCTAAGTCTCGAACTACCCCCTACCACCCCGAAGGGGCAGCATTGCTGGAACGGTCCAACCGCACGTTATTGGACATGCTAGGCACCTTAACGGGGGTGGAAAAGACTGAATGGAGTCGACACGTGGAAACGTTAGTGCATGCCTACAATTGCACGCGACATGACTCCACGGGATTCTCTCCGTACTTCCTCATGTTTGGACGAGAAGCACGACTGCCGGTGGATATACGGTTGAGAGTCTCCACCGATGGGGTACAGAACACTACTCATTTCCGATATGTACAGCGATTGCAAGAGAATCTGCAGCGGGCCTACGTACAAGCTGAGAAATCTACGGAAAAACTGAACGTCGGGAATAAACGGCGGTACGATCACAAAATTAAACACAGAGACATTAAACCCGGTGATGCCGTACTCCTCCGTAACCTGGAAGTGCCGGGAAAACATAAATTGGCTGACCGATGGAGGGAGGGAGTGTAAGAGGTAGCCTCACAAATGCCTGGCCTTCCGGTCTACCGCATCAAGGACTCGGAGGGTCGGGTTAAGACATGGCACCGGAATCATTTGCTCCCTATTCCCCGAGTGGAAGAGGGGGATTTGGAGTGGCCTGCATCCTCGTTGGATGGGGAAGGGACATTGGAAGACGACATGCCAGGGTACTCAACCGTTCAGGAAGATCCACAAGAGGGAACTTCTCAAAGGGCCCTCAACAGAGCGTACCTCCCGATGGAGCTACGGGTAAAGGGTGCGGGGAGCATTCACCCCAGGGGGTGGCTCCGGAAAATTCATCACTGGACCCACTAAGCACGTGTTTTGCACCAACTCGGGGTAATTTAGAGACTGTAACCCCCTCAAGGGAAGAACTCAAGATTCAAGACCAAAATAGTCACTTCCCCAAGGGAGTGACCGAACAATCATTAAGGCAAAGCCAAAGGAACGGGCAACCTCCCATGAGGATGGCCTACGATCAGTTTGGGGCACCCCACTATGAGGCCTGCAGCCGCGTGCAATCAGTAATTGTGATGTTTAGCGAAATGTACAATCTGATTTAAGAGAGTGATATGTCGTGTGTTATGCAATTTTTCATTATATAATGTTGTAAGAGTTCAAAGGTATTGTCCAAGCGGGGCCATTGGAATCCACAGGGGGGAGGATGTAGCCGTGAGCGGTTCATGCAATGAGGGCGAACCACTCACGGCCATGCCTCTCCCACGCTTCTGGTCGCCCTCTCTTGTCCCCTGCACCAGAGTGCATGAAACGCTATAGGGACGGCGCCGGCAGACATCACGCAGTCACGTAGCCGTAGCCCTAGCTATAAACGCAGCCTTAGTCGCACCAGAGTGACGTTTGAGTAGATCGGCGTCACCCACACACCACGTGCGCTTTTGCCAGTGAACAGCTACTTTAGGGGTGGCACTGCACACTCACATTTATTTATGGTCTTGCATCGTCATGACAATCAATATGATGCATGAAATATAATTGTTGATATAGGTGTAGCCATGTGTAAAATTGATGTTACATATCTCTCTCTTTCTCGCAGTAATTCCTGGTAAGAAGGCAGGGTTGCCAGTAGTTATCATGGAGGTTTGCCCTCAAACCCTGTGATGTGTCATATGTAGCAAAGAAAGTGACAGCATGCTCTGTGTCCACTGTTAGTGACACAGAGGTGGGTCTTTTTGGAGCCTATATATTGCACAGCACTCCCAAAAAAGTTAGTTGGTTGCTGCTATGTCAAGACTGGGTCAAGTGTCTGCAGCAGTTCAAGTCTGTATGACAGAGAGGCACGTAGAAAAGTGACAAGCAGATTACACACTGTGTCCAGGGCGCTGGCACAGCTGGTGGTCTCCCTTAGCGGAGAGGTGGAAAGACAACTTGATTAGAGAACAGAAGGAACCTTCCTGGAGATGGACAATATGATAATGTGCGGCTAAGTGTCGGCCGCTATGATGGGCAGTCTGCCATGTACCATGCAATTAAAGATGCCCTTGTTCAAGAGACCCTTCTTGTCTGAGATTGGAGTTATTAGGCAAGAAGATGCACCCAGGAGTTCTCTTCCAGAAACTCCTCCCTACTATCGTGGGGATCTGGAAGGGATGGAAGCGCTGTACCAACTGTGAGTAGAACTCAGCACTACCTCATACGCCTGTCCTGGTGAAATCCCCACTACAAACGAGAGGGAGATTCATGAGGACTGTGAGCCAGCAGATGCACCACACTACACTGACATGTAACTGGGGCAGTTTCTCACATAGGAGTCAGGATCAGAAGGGCCCTGAGGGAAATACCGTTACATAGGGCACGTAGTTTTAAACATTCTGACAAGTACAGGAAAGCAAAGTTATCTCTGCAGTGCATATAGCAATCCACAAATGCCTCTGCAATGTATGTAACAAATAATACAGGAAACACTGATGTTAATAAACATGAAAAATTAAGGTAATTAACCATCCAGTAGTTATTACAATTTTACCGTAGACAATATCTTTATAAAACATGTAGACTTTACATTTTAAATGGTGTATGAACATAAACTTATGTACTATTAGCTTTGAGAACACCATTTACATTGTATTTCAGTGTCTTTTTAAATAAACGATGAAAATGATTTTTCATATATTTTCTCTTTTTTCCTATTTGCCTGCATATTAATAAAGTACCAACTGAGTGCTACTTCCCTTTTTTGCTTACATTGCATCGCTTCTGTGAATCTCCTACTAAGAGGTTGGAAGGTGAAGAAATACAGAAAACGTATCAGTGGGTATGAGGGCTGGTTAATTGAGGTTTGCAAAATTGCTTTAGTGAGCACTTCCAGAAAATATTAAAGCTGCATTTCCAATATTGTTTTTGGGTGTGTTTTTTTTAACCCTGGGTTTGAAGCACAGGGTCTTTGGAGCTGAACCACAATAAATTAAGCTCTAAAGACCCACTGCTTCCGAGATTCAACCCTTGGCTGTTTGAAGGTCACGTGGGTCGATGGGAAGCTTGGCCGCAGACAGATTTCCCGGGGCATAGGAATACAGTTCTGACCACCCCCCCAGTGTTGTGAGCCTCATTTCATACCTCGCGAGCCCTCCTATTTCACACCTCGCGAGCCCCCTTTATTTCCCTCCCTCTTCCCATGTATTTCTCTCCCCTCCGTGTCACCTCTCACTCTCCCCCCTCCATCAATTACCCCACTCTCACTCAATCCCTGCCCCCTGCCTCACATATATTTCTCCCCCACGTCTCACTCTTACTCCATCTTTTTCTCACTCACCATCCTCTCTCCCGTGTCCATCAATTACACCACTCACACAATCCCCCTCCTCACACTCATTCCCTCCCCTCTCACACACTTCCCCCCCACAAAATATATACCAAAAAAATTCCCACCCCAAATATATACCAAAAAACTTCCCACACCAAATATATACTAAAAAACTTCCCACCCCAAATTTGCTCTCAATACCAACCTTATGGTCATTATTAAAAAACAAGGGTCCCAGTATCCCAGAGGTACTCCACTCATGACTTTAGTCCAACCTGAAAAAGTTCCATTTATGACAACCCTCTGTTGTCTATCCTTCAACCAGTTTTCAATCCAGGTGCATATATTTTTACTGAGTCTAATTATCTTTATTTTGTACACCAACCTCTTGTGTGGAACCGTATCAAAAGCCTTTGCAAAATCTAAGTAGGCCACATCATCTGCATTACCCTGGTCTAAATTCCAACTTGCCTCCTCAAAGAAACAAATAAGGTTAGTTTGGCATGATATATCCTTCATAAATAAATGCTGACTATTACTAATAATTTTGTTTTCTATGAGGTATTCCTGAATATTATACTATATTAAATCTTCAAGTAACTTCCGCACTATTGACGTCAGGCTTACAGGTCTGTCATTTCCCGGTTGTGATCTAGCTCCCTTTTTAAATATAGGCACCACATCTGCTTTACGCCAATCTTGTGGTACTGAGCCTGTGAAAATTGAGTCCTTGAATATTAAATGTAATGGTTTGGCTATTACTGAACTTAACTCCTTGAGAACTCTTGGATGTATGCCATCGGGGACATGTGCCTTATTTACTTTAACTTTTCTAAGCCGCCTATGAGGTATTTTCTATGAGGTATTCCTGAATATTATCCTATATTAAATCTTCAAGTAACTTCCGCACTATTGACGTCAGGCTTACAGGTCTGTCATTTCCCGGTTGTGATCTAGCTCCCTTTTTAAATATAGGCACCACATCTGCTTTACGCCAATCTTGTGGTACTGAGCCTGTGAAAATTGAGTCCTTGAATATTAAATGTAATGGTTTGGCTATTACTGAACTTAACTCCTTGAGAACTCTTGGATGTATGCCATCGGGGACATGTGCCTTATTTACTTTAACTTTTCTAAGCCGCCTATGAACTTCTTCCTCAGTTAACCAATTGTTTGTTAATATGGAGGTTGTGGCTTCCTCCTGTGGCACTATTATTGAAATTGATTCTTCCTTGGTAAACACAGTTGCAAATAATTTGTTTAATACCTCTGCTTTTCCCTTATTTCCAATAATCTGCCTACATGTCTCACACTGAAAGTGTTCTATATTTTCTTTTCTGATATATTTTTTTAGTAAGGTACTTAAAGAACTTTTAAGGGTTGATCTTACTTTCTATTGTAATCCTTTTTTCATTATCCATTTTTGCTAATTTGATTGCCCTTTTTGTTACATTCCTTACAATTATGATAGATGCTTCTGTCCCTTCTAACTTCAAGAATCTAAATGCCTGCCTCTTCTTTTCCATTTCCTCCCCTACCTCTTTATTTAGATACCTGCATCACCTTTATATGTGTATATCTCTGGGAGCAGGGGGTCTCTGGAGCTCAAATGAATGCGATTTAACTCCGGAGACTCCCTGCTTCCCACCTATGAGGAAACACATTTTTGTTTTGTTTTTTAAACTGGAAATGCTTCTTTAGTGTCTATTGGTCCAAAATACGTTTCCCCATATTCACTGAAACTCGAAAACAACAGGTAAATCATATTTACAGCTATATTTTGAATGACACTATACTAACTTTAAATCAGTGGTTGAAGAGTAATTATACAAATGGATATGGAGTACCACTACTTTTTCATTTGCGTACCTGAAGTACCTCTACTTTTTTTAAATGAAAGTTCATGTTGCATTTCATTTTTAAAGACAAACAGAATTATTTTAAAAAGATGCTGTATCTTTCTTTTCTGGAGTAAATAAATGGTATAAACTTTTTTTTAATTGGGTTTAAAGAGTGGTGGCCCAATATTTAACAAGTTTAGAATTTGCTGATATTAGGACAGTACCACGATCACTTTTTCTAGGAACTTTGACTTGCTTCAGACATTCACAAAGTCCTCTTTGCCAAATCACAAACTTCTATCACATTCCTATTGAAAAAATATTGATTGAAATCTATGAGCCTTGATGATAATGTAACCAAAATGTACACTTTAAATGGCCACAAACGATATTTTGTTTCTTTAATGCCGTGAAGAACTTGTTTTGTGCATTATGTTTTCCTTGATATGAGTGTTATGCATATTACTCCATTCTCTGTGTCAGGGCTATTATAATAATCTTTTTACAGTGTTTTTATCCTTAAAATAAATTTTTCAATGTTTCAACTTTATAACTACATTTCCATGCACTTCTACATTTTCTGTTCTATGAACTTTTTGGCATACCAGTTTGTGGGTCATGACACACTGGGGATATTCAACATCTTATAGAAAAACAGCGTCTGCCTTGATCTTTGATAGAATATAATAGTACGTTCTATTTCCAAGCCATCATATAACTCAAAGGAGATGGTTGAGGAACAAGCTAAATAGATAGAGGACATGATGCCCTAAAACAGCATTAAAGTAGACGCTCCTATTCATTGAGCTAGCATATTATTGAAGAGTATGGGTCATGAAGTCATTGAAGTCATATTGTATATTTGACATACAATTTAAACCAAAAATGCTCAAAGCTAACAGCAAAACACAGTGGTCAGAAAACTAAAGGCACACGTGGGAATAGAGAGAAGGGAAAAGTTAGACACAGAGAAATGAAGATTCTACACTCTGATAAAGTTCAGCTGTCGTCCTCACTCAATGAGCAACCTGAATATGCATCAACTCCAGGTTACCTTATTCTGTACTGTTTCTATCAGCCAAATCTAATACATTATTTGTTTTAACACAATTAATCATACATTTAAATATTGCAATACTCATCTAACGTTGTAATATTTTACAGTGCTTTGTGCTGAAACTGGTGCAACCTCTTGGGAGACCACAATAGCCTATAGAATAGTTTGATGCAATGCTCATTTTGTATACACTTCTTGAAATAAGATGCGTACAGTATGAATACAGTAGTAACAGGGAAAGTGAAGAGATTTTGGTATACTAAATGGAAAGGAAGCAGGAAGCAAGAGCTAATCGGTTTAAATTAATTTTCCAAAAAAATATGTAAGGCCATTAAAAATTTCCATTATAACAATTTTTCCATTACAATGTAGCTGGAATTTATTGATTTAACCACAATGCAATAGCTATGGAACAAATCCTAGACTAATATAATTTTATCTTCAATTCTAGATACACATTAATATTCAGCTTTACTCAAGTGCAGTGAGAAGCAAAGAAGTTAAATTAGCATAAGAGCAAATTCCTACATTAATCAGATGCCTATTCCATCTGTCTTGGAAGGTGTAACACACTATGTATGGAGTTTCAATAATGCAGTGTTAGCAGAGTCATCCTAACATATGGATGAAATGTGACAAGTGCCAATGAGAGGGTGATTCTATGAATAGAGAACAATTTATTTTTTTCCTGAGGCATCAGTTATAAATAGATGCCAAGGAGCCCCCAAGGTCCTAGCAGAGATGAAGTGAAGAATGGAAAGCAACATGCACATTTCTTTCCTTTGTCTTTTGCTAGTATTTTCTGTGAACATTAAAATGGGATATGTACAGTGTATATATGTATGTGTGTATACACAAACGTGTGTGTGTGTGTAGAGAGAGATATACAGTGTGTGTGTATGTATATATTGTATATATATGTTCAATATAAAATAAAACTAAAGGAACAGCTGTATAGTTGTAGTATACTGCTAACTAGAGTTGTGTGTATGTGATAAAAACTGTCCCATGGATAATAAGTCCAAAGTCTAAAATATCTGATTCTTCCCAAGAATACTATATCAACAAACTGCTTAGAAAAGTAGAGGGAACCCCATGAGTGGGGTGAGTACCTGGATGTAATCGTAGACTCCAACATCATAAGTAGAGATGGGCTAAACTATCCACATCCATTTTGCGGAATTTTCCAAGCTTTCCATTCAAAATCCGTTCTGCGGTGTAAAATTCGTCGACAGATTATTTCAGTTTCAATGCATGCAGATGAATCCAAAACCACTGTTGGATGCAATCTGCTGGTGAACTTTAACAATCCGAACGCAGATTGGATTGTCGGTGATAAAAAAAAAAAGAAGACGAATTGCCCTTTTTGTGACTGATTTGCGGAAATCTGCAAACTAAAGGAACTGGCCGATTTGAAGTTTTGATTTAGATTTTTGATTTTAAAAAAAAATCGCCGATCTCTAGTCATGAGGCTTTTGCAGTAAGAAGATAGGTTCACATCATAAATGATGATAAAAAGTTGTGAAATGCTCTAGTAATATTAATAAAATGGGAATACAAAGGAATGTGTACCCTAAGTAATGCTAAATATAACTACAGGCATACCCCGCATTAACGTACGCAATGGGACCGGAGCATGTATGTAAAGCGAAAATGTACTTAAAGTGAAGCACTACCTTTTCCCCACTTATCGATGCATGTACTGTACTGCAATCGTCATATACGGGCATAACTAATGTAAATAACGCATGTGTAACAGGCTCTATACTCTCCATGCTTGCGCACAGCTTCGGTACAGGTAGGGAGATGGTATGGCTGTTCAGGACGTGCTGACAGGCGCATGCGTGAGCTGCCGTTTGCCTATTGAGCGAGATGTACTTACTCGTGAGTGTACTTAAAGTGAGTGTCCTTAAACCAGGGTATGCCTGTACTATATTAATTGTTATATAAATAGATAACAGCAAATATGTGTCTCAAATGAATAAAGTGGAATCACACAAGTGACAACAGGATTGTAGAAATAAATACGTATCTCTCTCTCTCTCTCTCTCTCTCTCTCTCTCTCTCTCTCTCTCTCTCCCTCTCCCTCTCCCTCTCCCTCTCCCTCTTCCTCTCCCTCTCCCTCTCCCTCTCCCTCTCCCTCTCTCTCTCTCTCCCTCTCCCTCTCTCTCCCCCAGTGGGGTCAGGCCAAGGCTGTAGAGGAGTGGAATGAATGTAGAACAGGGCGCCAGGGACATTTCAACAGACTCTTTATAGGGTGCACCACATCAGCATACATAGCATGGACAGGACAGGTTGTCATCCAATGATAATGCAATATTCCTCACGCAATTCGAGATAGCTCACCTCCTCTTGTCCCTACTTAAGGCTGAGGCTCTGCTGCGATCGTCGTCGCGCGCATGCGCGCGGGCCACCAGCCCCTTACCCCAAGTGTGCTGGTTCCCGCTGCTGCCTTCCGACAGGGCTGACTGCGTGCTGTCAAGCTCCTGGTGGTTTGCCATGCTGACGGGTCACGTGGTGTGGCAGTCAGCCAATGAGGAAGGGAGCTGGGGATCTGTCTGGAGCTCTGGGAGGGAGGCCTGATCTGCACTGTCCTCTGTACAGCATGGCAGCATTCCCCCCCCCCCCCTCCGGTGCCCGTTTCGCAGGCGTTGTGTGTGTGTGTGGGGGCGGGGGGGAGGAGCAGCACGGAGAGCGAGCAGCAGAGGGCATGTGTGGGGGCTCGCTGCACCATCTTGCAGCCCGTGAGACCCCTGCTGCAGCCCTCCGCTCAAACCATGCCCCCTACTCACACCACGCTCCAGCGCCCGCTCCCTACGGACCGCAGGTAGCGGTCAATTGCCTCTCAACACGCCGCCTGCATGCAGTGCGGGCGCGCTGACTGAGGCAGCGGGGCCTCGGCCTAATCCAGGGTGATAACCTCCACCTTGTCCCTTCCAATCCCTAATCCTAATGATGAAGTCTCTCTCTTACCACAGGAACTGACACTGCCTTGATACTGTCCAGGACACAGGTCCCTGCCTGGATCACTCGCCCTTCCCTTAGATAGGACTGCACCCCCCACCCCCCTTTGGGGTAGTCTAGGACTGTAGAGGAATCCAAACTAGTACAGGGGTTTTCCCCACCCAGAGGTCTCAGCCACCCCCTGGGTAGGAGAGGAGTCAGACTAGGAATCAGGAGGGGTCTGGGCAGAACTGAACATAACTTGATGAGATTACATCTTTATACAGCAGGAGGAGCCAGATACTCTGCCCCAGTAACTGGGCAGAATTAAAGGTTGCAAGGCCCTCATCCTGTCATGCGATCCAAACCGCTCCCAGACACGTGCCTGAAAGCTGCAACATAATAGATACTCTATAGAAAGCTAACTCACATGCAGGGCCATGTGCTAGTTGTTAAATCTTGCACTGCCTGCTATTACTAGGACTTATATACCAGGTCAGAGAAATATAGCAGGGTGCTACATATAGATAACATATATATTAACCCCTGGATTCATATGCTGCTCTTGATCACAGACAGACCAGTCGGTTGATACAAGGGGAAAAAAAGCAAATAAAAAGAGCTAGGTAAATCTTCTAACCTGTTGACCTGCAGAACCTGTAAGTATTGATGCCTTCTTCTTCCCTCACGGACTAACATGTGACCTGCCTAGGTCTGTATACCTTGTAGGAAGTCGGTGACTTCTGTGCCAGCTTGCAACATGGATATTGTCAGTAGGAGGTTCTGGGGAGGAGGTACATTGAGCACATAATGTATTACAATTATTATTATTATTAACGTTTATTTGTGAAGCGCCAAATATTCCAGAGCGTGGTACAGTGGGGATACAGATAGCCACACAAATAAGGACAAACATGCGCCAACAGATATAAAAGGTAATAAGGGCTCTGCTCACAAGAGCTTACAATGAGATATACCAAATTATGTGTAGCCCCGGTGCCCTTGGGCTCCCATTGTCCCCTTACCTCCGTGGCAGCTGCGGGTGCTGCCGGAGGGTAGAACATATGTCAGACGGGTGTCGGGAGTGTTCGGGGGCGGCTGGTGAGGCGAGCCAGTCGCCAGGAGCTCTCGGGCCACCCAGCTAGCGGGGGCCGCCATCTTGTATGGTGAACGCAGGCGATAGAGCTCACGCATGCGCGGGAGGACTCGCGGCGGGCATGTTGTGATTGGGTATGGGTGCGGGTACATGGGGCATATTCATCAAGCACCGGTACGAGTTAGTGAATCCGATCTAGTGTTAACTCAATTGACTTGAATGGAAGTTTATTGCTGGATCGAGTGTACTCAATAAATTTGCCCCGTGGATCCTTAGATCTGTTATAGAGGTAGCAAAAAGGGCTATACTTATTGTGCTCATTCTAATGTACTGAATATCTAAAAAGAAAAATACTAACCGCTCAACCTTAATAAACAAGTAACAGTGAAGTATCTAGATTTATGGGGTGTATGGGGTAATAAAATACTGATATTTACAAGGTGATCCAAGAGGGATCAAAAAAGAGTATCCATATCTGCACTCAGCCCAACAATCCTAATACAATAAAGCAGGCAGATAGTCTTCAAGTAATGTTGGTTTTAATTTGTGTTAATACACCCGGGCTATATATCAGAAATCTGTCTGATATGACTGAGAACCAAAAACTATGTGGTCACAACAAAATGTCTAAAAACATTAAAAAAAAAAAAAAAATGTTATTAACCAAATAAACTCATTAAGTGCAATCTGCGTATCCCACCACCGGGGATTTTTAACAATTGACACTGCTTGTATATATGTTGCACTTAGTGAGTTTATATAGTTAATAAAATGGTATTTTTTTGATGTTTTTAGACATTTTGTTGTGATCACACAGTTTTTGGTTCTCAATCATATCAGACAGATTTCTGATATATAGCCCAGGTGTATTAACACCAATTAAAACCAACATTACTTGAAGACTATCTGTCTACTTTATTGTATACAGAGTTTTTTTGGCTGAGTGCAGATATGGGTCATATTTTTTTGATCCCTCTTGGATCACCTTGTAAATATCTGAATATCTAAAGCCTGAAACTGGTTTGAAAAACATCTGGGGGAAAAAAACACATCTGCATGGGCTCATGTGTTTTTGTCCTAATCGTATATTCTTACTAATGAAAACTAGATTGAAGCAACCCCTTTTACCATAATTATCATATACTGTAACATTAATTCTATTTATACTTCTGTCTCCTAGATTATAATAATGTCATTATACTCACCATTATACTCACATTTTTCTGTTCAGTAGGAATGACAGATGCAATAAAATATTCAGTAAAATATTCCATTAACATTACAGCCCAGTGCTATAATAGGTACAGAGCAGAGACGTGACAACATTTTTAACAATTGTAAAAACTCCTAAATATTGGACTTTCGCTGTTCACAATCATTTAGGAAAACCAGGGAGGGGATGAGCGATACAAATCACTAGTTCACTGTATCTACAGTGATAAGAATGAATTGGTTCACCACAGCCTCCTCGATCCCACCTGCTTGAAAACCGCCATACCTAACCTTCCCCCTGCTTGGCAGCTGCTGCCTCCTCCCGTCTTTGCAAAAATATTGTAGCTAAAAGCAACATTTGCATGCAGTTTTTATGTTAAAAGTGGTCAGTTTGTGAGATACTGCATGACATCGTTACAACAGCTTCTCACCACACATAGTATTGGTGTTGTACAGTAAAAGGATGTCGTTCCCAGCTCTAGTATCCATATTGGTCCTGGAGAAATTCACATTTGCTGAAGGTTATGATACTTTTTTTTTTTTTTACACATCTGTAGTCATTCTGACACAGGTCAAGGGAAAGATAATGCAGGAATGAGGGTATTAAAATCCACCATACACTTTATAATGTTGGCAAATATTTCTACTTGGTTGATTTGTTTTTAAAGGGTGTTCAATTTGGTTCTATGTTGGACAGCACCTGATAAAAGTAGTTTTTGATTGTAAAATGAATGATAATTTGATTAGGAAGGGACTTCTGTGCCAGCTTTGAAACATAAACAATGTCTGAAATTGGAGCATAAAAAGGCAGAGCCAATAAAAAGTATTGAAAAAATTAGCTAATTGAAGTGAAATGCTATCACAATTAGCGTTTTTCCCCCAGATGCAGGTACTGTACGTTTTATTCCAAGCCCACTTAGCAGAAATCTCACATTAAATGTCGTGTACATTTTAGCATTGCGGGTTTGGAATTCTAAAAGCACATTGATATTGGTCAATTATGATTAATTGCCAGGTCTCCTGTCCAGTCACTATTCTCCTTCTCCCTGTAGATGAAGAGATGAAAAGTGATATTTGTAAAAAAAAAAAAAAAAAAAATTTTTTTTAAATAATACAATTGATATATGTGTTTGTGTATTATTGATGGATACACTATAAATGCATCTATATTCCTATTTCTGGATAAGGCTAGACATATGGTTTTGCTAGTTAATTCTTATAAGCTAGAGATATTTATATAGATGGATACGTAATAAATGAATCTATATTCCTATTCTGGATAAGGCTAGACATATGATTTTGCTAATTAATTCTTATAAGCTAGAGATATTTATATAGATGGATACATAATAAATGCATCTATTTTCCTATTTCTGGATAAGGCTAGACATATGATTTTGCTAATTAATTCTTATAAGCTAGAGATATTTATATAGATGGATACATAATAAATGCATCTATTTTCCTATTTCTGGATAAGGCTAAGGTAACAATATTTTCAAATTGATAGGGCCATAAAAACACTTGAATTTGGGGTTTCAATTTGAAAAACGTCTGAGTAAGAGAACAAAAGTTGATCCCTTTATTAAATACATCTTTAAAAGTCCACGTGAGTTGCCGCACTTTGTTCCGTCCATGCCAGGTCTCTTTAAAGGTATTGGTAACAACAGTCTATTGTAAAGAGCATCTACTGTATGATAAGTGCTTGGAAAGATATGCCACGGGTGCTCAGCTTGGTCACAGACTTGTAGATCAATATATGGAGGAAAGCGACACTCTTATGGACTTGTAAATAGTGTCTTTAAAGAACATACTGTATTTACTATTGTGGGGATTAGTAACGTGTAACAAAATGTTGTTTCAAATATACCAAACCCTGCGTACAACCACTACATATAGTGTTAAATAAAAAAAATTGTTAGCAGTGGATATTTTTAAATTAAAGAAGGGTTTAAAAACTGTACTTCAATAAAAGTATCAGAATCGGAATCAGCATTTCCAGTGTCCTCATCAGTTCGACAAGTATTCTGAGAGTGTATTTTTGTTGACATAGCTGCAGGTTCCAATGTAAAGTATAATTGCTGTATTTTGTACCGTATTTGTCCCATTTGTAGTATTTCAAGAATTACACAAAGCCAGATACAAACACATTCTCGTTCCCAAAAATTCCGGAAAAAGGTTTACAATGTGACACTTACATTTTCGAAAACAAACTATTTGAATCCAAGGAAACTTCAGATTTTCACCGAAATATTGTTGCAACCACATTTCCTCAATGTGAATGTGTTTGAGTGTAATTAGAGTGATGATCTTGTGCCACCTGTGTAACCTTTGATATAAAGCAGTCACTGTAGTATGGGAGATGGAATATGTAGAAGACCTCTTGGCATTTGACTTTTCTAGGGTGGTGACCTGGGTCATTAAGTTGTTTGCAGCAGGAGTCACTAATATTAAGTCTTTGTGATATTGCGCAATTCACTTTCTGTTCTTCTAATAGACACTGAACACTAGATTCTAAGCACTTTGGAACATTGAGTATAATATATCAGTATTATTCTGTTATGCTACAGTGAGGGAGTGAAGAGGTTATCTCCCTCCCTCGTCCACTCTCAGGAAGACCACACCTTAGCTTTCAGGTCTGATAGGGTGTTTCAATGAGCTCTACATTGTAAATGGGTCTAAAAGGCAGGCAGCAGACTCCCTGACAGCTCCCCCAGCCTGCAAGGAAGCAGGTTCAGAAGCCTGCTAGGAGGCAGGGCTTCAGTTCCCAGAGTATTATGTGGGAATAGCTGAAACTCTCACTCAGCACTAAAAGAAGGAGCTATAGAAGCCTGCAAAGGAGATGGGCTTCAGTTTCCAGAAGGATTACCTGGGAACAGCTGGGACTCATACCCAGCACCAGAATCAAAGTTTACCAGCCCGCTAGGAAGTAAAGTTCCACTGCCTGCAAGGCACCAGATTCCCAGGAGGATTGCCTGGGAATGCCTGGAAGTCACACCCAGCACTAAAGAAAAGGACATTTTATGTTGTTCCAGATTCACTTGTGTCAGTAATAGCTCATGAAACTGCGGTCTCGGTTTAGACCACCGCTAAGTGTCCCGAACAGTTGCATAAATTTGTATTCATGCAACTGTCTCTCTTTCAATGTTCTAAGATTACCTTTGAGTATGGCCACCTTCAGATCGTTCCTCTTATGACCAGAGTCAGAGAAATGTTCGCCAACAGGACTGTCTCTTATTCTGCGTGTGATGCTGTGGCGATGCAGATTCATTATCATGTTTAGCCCCTGTGCCGTCTCACCTATGTAGTAGCAGCCCACTGGGCATTTCATGCACATGATGAGGTACACGACATTGCTGGAGGAACAGGTGAACCTTCCTCTGATTTTGTACTCCAGATTCCTGTGTGGTATTTGTATTATGCCCGCTGAATGGAGCATTGCGCAGGTTTTGTATCTTGCATCCTGGCATGGTCTTGTCCTGCATTCAGTTGTACTGTTGAATAGGTTGAGGTTGTGTGTATGATAATAAGGGTGTTTCAGGGAAGACATGTTGAAGTCTTGTATCTTCCTGGATAATGAGTTGTAGTTCCGTGGCGATCTTGTGTAGGGCTTGTATTAGCCCTTGTGAGTTATATGTGACCACCAAATGTACCCTGTTTGTGTCTGTGTTCAAGGAGATCACTTCTTGGTATTCTGGTGGCTTTGTGGATTTGCTGGTCTACAACTCTGTGGTTATATCTAAGGTTTATGAAATCCGATCTCAAGGCTGTAATCTGCTGGCCTCTGTCTGCAGTGTCGGAGCATATCCGGTTGTATCGTATGGCTTGACTGTAGATGGTTGCATGCTTAGTGTGTGTCAGGTGGAAGCTGTTGTCCCTCAAATAGCTGGCTCTGTCTGTAGGTTTGTGGTATACAGTACTGTAGGTGGTTGTTCTTTATAGTAATGGTGGTGTCTATGAAATATACTTCGTCCAGGGAATGGGTGAGTTCGAGGTTGATGGTCGGGTGGAACGTATTGAAGTTCTCATGGAACTGTATGAGGTCTTGTTCACCAGAGGTCAAAATCAGGAGGATGTCATCGATGTACCGAAGGTATGTAAGGAGTTTCAAGTGACAGGTGAAAAGAAAGTCCCTTTCCTGTTTTGCGCAGAACAGATTGGCATTCTGTGGCGCCATCCGAGTGCCCATAGCGGTAGGTTGTCTGGAGGTATGTGTCATTTCCAAATGTGAAGTAGTTATGGGTCAGAATAAATTTGATTCAATGTCAGTGTCATTGTCACTGTCTCTGTGAGTGGCTCCTGCAGTCCCAGAAAGTATCTGTAGGCTGAAATCCCATCTTTGTGGGGGATGTTTGTGTAAAGTGATTCTACATCCTTGGTTGCTAGTAGTGTTCCTGATGGGAGGGGGCCAATAGCATTAAGTTTGTTAATTTTGTTTAGCAGGTCGATGGTGTCCTGGATATAGCTGGGTGTGTTCCTGACAAGTGGTTTTAGAATGCCTTCCACCCAGCCAGAAATATTCTCATTGTGTTCCAATTTATATTTATATTAAATACACACACACACACACTCAGGGACCATTTAATACCTTAAGTCATAAATCGCATACTGAACAGGGGGGAGGGATAGGCTCTAGTCACAGATACATTCCAAGATGCACTATTTTTAAGTAAACCCGTTCTTGCTTTATTCATTGTAACACCGCCGGAAGAAGAGATCAGTGTATCTTGAAAGCTTGCACAAATAAAAGCATTTCGTTAGCCACAGAACGTTTTTGTCTATATATATATATATATATATATATATATATATATATATATATATATATATAATGTGTGTGTCAAAAGGAATGCTACTGAGCGTGGCAAAATGTATACAACAAAAGACACAAATGCCCAATGCTACATCTAATATGACAAAAATATATAAGTACAATACTTCAATGCTGATATTCTCATAAGGGTTATTTAGTTAAACCCTTTGGCCAAAGCATTACAATTCTGCAAGCCACACCAAGGCATTACCAAATGTGCAGGTCCTAACACTACCTGGTTAAAATTCTCATTTACTTCTGTTGGAGGGAGAATGACCACATTCGATCTGTCCAAACATAGGAACATGAAAAAGACCTGCTAACTTAGAATGTGGGGTGAGGCGAGCTTAAACCCTGGTAGGAGGGGCCACTATACTCCAAACAACTGATACCAGCTGAAAATTACATTAATAAACACACAATCCCAGCAAGCTCAAGAAACCCCAAAACCCACCACTCACATATATATATTTTGACATATATTAGTGTTAAAAGGACAGAAATGCTCAATGCTACATCCAATATGACAAAAAATATATTAGTATTACTTAAATGCTGACATTCTCATGAATAAGGGTTATTTAGTTGAACCCTTTGGCCAAAGCGTTATAAGCCTGCAAGCCATGCCAAGGCATAATCAAAATTGCAGGTCCTAACACTAAATAAGGCTTCAATAAAAAGCCTATAGTGGTCTTAGGAATCCAGCAGGAGCTGGTTAATTGCAGCTAAAGACAATTAACTCCACCTGTCTTATCAGACCCGTAGAAAAGCCTCCTGCTGGAAACCTGAGCACAGTTAAACTGTGCTGCCAAAGGAGATGATTGTCTTGAGCACACAGAAGGACTGTGTGCTGACATCAAGACACCAGGACCCAGACCTCTATTCCAGGGCACAGTGGACCCTAGAACTCACCATAGGCTGGCCCCTCAACGCTCACCAACCAGACTCAGAGACTGACACAAAGAGCCCCTGCTTACAGGTACCTCTTTATACTTTGGGGTGAAAGGTTGGTAAGGGGCTTATCCTCCCAGCCCTGCAGATAGGGTTAAGGAGTAGCCCTTACAAAGGGATAGGTTGTTTATTTTGTGGTTTCTGCATTGTTTAAAGGGATGGGCTGAATAAAGCCATGGTTTAATTTCCCCCAGATCGGTCTCTCTGGTTGTACCTCTGCACATGTCTCTTAGATACAAAGGGAAAAACAGATCTTATTATCTTCTTAGAATTATCTCACATGAAACATGTCTTATTATACATATGCAGCGGCCGTTATTTTAACAAATCACGCGGTGTATACCTCGGAATACCCATGTCATGGCGCAGGATTACTTCCAACCATACCGCCTTAAGATGCGAGTGAAGGCGAATGCATAAAATGGCATTTTAGTGTTCTGGCTTTTAAACACCTGAAATTGACACAGTAGCACAATTACTTTCATTAATTTCATTTCATATAATTGCACACAATCCATAAAATTCAAACAAAGCAACCGCGATAAACACGGGTGCCTGGGGCTATTGGCTGCGTTCATGCCACGTGGAGTACAGCAGCACACACAAAAATGGCGCTGCGATGCCTTAAAATAATGGCCGCTGCATCTGTATGCTAACTCTTTAATGAGTGAAACTTGTTAGTAACAGGACAAATTAACCCATATCTGGATTGAGAATTTTGTGGCTTTGTTTTTTTTTTTTTTCCGGGTCTTGGTAGAACTTTAGGATTGAATCACTAATTTGGAACCATCTCCAGGAGTCACAGGAGGATTTTGTCTGGGGCCCTGGTTTGAGCCTAGGAATAAAGGCATACAATTACTGGTTACTTTAAGAAAGCAAAAGACAATAATCAAGCTAGCAGCAGTGGGAGAGCAGGATGGGCAGTTGTTACTAGTTCACCAACCATTTCCCTAGAACAAAGGACATTTGTTGATCATAGATTCCAATCAATTTGGTTTTGCTCTTCAGGAGACTTGCCACCTTGCAACCGCTGGTGGGAGAGTATCCCTCATCTGGTTGTTGCCCTAAAAATTTTAGTAAAACACGGATGTTTTACAAACGTACAAGTAGAAATAATGAGTCGCATGATAATAGTTAAGAAGACACCCCGTGCTGCTATTTTTGTAGCAGCAGACCCAATGAGAGCCCTTTAAACTTTAAGATATCCATACCAGATGGTTCATAGCAGAGAGTATCCAACCATGAATTATGTACATTTTTTGCTGGTCTTAAGGGTTTATCAGCAACTGGTTAGTGACTGTTAGTGACTCTCAAAGTAATAAAGCAGCAAGGGATTGGTGGGACAGCTAGCCCATGCAAAATATGAAAATCTCACTGGGTTGATGAAAAAAAAAAAAAAAGATTTACTACATACAGTACTAAAAAACAAGAAACAAAGATACAAACAAACCAAAAAATCTCCTCCCACATGTTTCACGCCCATTAGGCGCTTTCTCAAGGAGTTCTCTCAAGGTATGTTGAGAGACACTGGACAATGCAAAGGGATAGGGCATGCGTGTCCCTAACAAAGGCTGATTCTGCTAGGGATTTGTCTTTAGTACAAGTTTTTGTTCTCCCCTTAAGTATGATGTTGAATACCATTTGAGTATGTACTAACCAGGGATCAGTGATGTGAACCAGGGAGTACCCAGCCCCTTTAGCTGCAAAAGCTAGGAGGGATGACAACTTAATAGATGAGGATCATCAGTCAATGGAAGTGTTGTCTAGATAATGCTAGATAATGTGGAGATATAGTTTTTGAGAGTATAAGCCTGGTACTATCGTAGGTTGTCTAAGGCTGCACCATCTGACCTGAGCATGGAAGCCATCATACCCTCTTGAAACTTGTGTGCTAGGAAATCTAAAACCGCCTCTACGATAAGCTCTATCTGAATTTTTGGTCTATCGTTCACTAGAAGCACTAGACTTGGAGACTTTTTCAGAGTCCCAGTTCACCAGGGCTGAGAACGAGGATGAAAAAAGAGTTACTGGCTCCTCGTCTGAGGGGACCATTGCATTACCTGTATGATTCATGGAAAAGCAGAAGAGTGGCTACCATGTGCTCTGTGACAGCTACAGACGTACTATTTTTTCCCCTGCAGATTTTTGTTATGTTTAGCCCTGAACAGGAAAAAGTCTGGTCTACTCCAGTTACTTTTCCCTCGAACAAGGTTTACTGGATAATTCTCCTCTTTTCCAGAGCTGGGGATCCTCCTCTGAAAAGTCTGATGAAGAGGAGCTGACAGGCCATCTAACACCAAGTTTTTTCTTTTGAATAGGCGTTTGTTTCCCTGAACATAATATGTTAGAGCAAAATAGTGTTTGGGGGACTTTTAAACTTTTGTTCAGAGGAAATCGAGAGACTTTATGCTGAAAAAATCACGGAGTTGTGTGTGCTCTCCTTGTCATGTGAGCAGGCAGCCATGACTAGCGTGTTTTTTTCATGCTAGGACTTTCTTCAGGAGGTTTGTGTATCCCACCAGCTGTTGGTAACCCTTCTGTAAAACAAACAAGTGGTGCTGAGCCTTGCCAGCTTGCCCAAACACTCTTGCCCACAGAGGGATGGAGGGTCTGTTGTTCAGAAATGTTATCCTTTTTGTGTCTGCTCATTCTATGGTCAGACTTCAGCAAGGGCTATAATTTAAGGCTAGGTGCTTTTGACTGCAACCTGTGTGCTCCCTCTCGTGGCCCCAGGGAAAGCATTCGGTGGGCCTGCTTGAAAAGGTAGGGAAATCGAAATGAGCATAAATGATGGAGGGGAAGATGTCAGTTTTATTTATACATTTCCCCAAAACCTAGAAAACATAAGCACATATTTGAATTGATAAAGCGTAAAAGCATAAACATAAAAGTAAAGAAACAACATAAAAATACATTGTAGTGGCTCTTTAACCAAAATATGTTTCACATATATTACAGTATTTTTAAGGCCAATGGTTAAAAAACTTAAATTTTGTATCTACCCCAAATACCATTATTTGTTGGTAAGTATGTAATTACAGAGATAAACTTGTGAACTGTGCACCTATGATACTGTGCTACCCAGTGGCTGTGCAGCTGTGGTGCCTAATATTGTACAGTACACCTAGTTAATTATATAACCCTAATCCTATCAACTTTTTTTTTTAAAACCTTTTGATGGGTAATTCTGTTAAGATTTATTGAGCAAAAAATATGGGTATCAATGAGGGTACTATCAGCTCTGCAATACATACAGATACAGCCACGAGTATCTGAACACTTGCCTTGGAAAATCTGGGGTAATCTCCCAGTAATGCTGCAACATTTCTGTGAGATTTCTGCAGACAGACTAATTGCCCATCGGATTAACACAGCGGGAGTCCCTGGCAGTCCCATTCAGTTTGAATGGGACTGCTAGAACCCAGCTGTGTTAATCCGATGGGCCATTAGTCTGTCTGCAGAAATCTCACAGAAATGTTGCAGCATTACTGGGAGATTACCCCAGATTTTCCAAGGCAAGTGTTCGGATACTCGTGGCTTCATCTGTACACCCAGAAAACCTATTAAAGCTTCCCCTTAATAGTACTGCACCGACACACTTTATTCGAGCAAATACCCGGTATGTACCTGGCAGATACCTGGAATGCGCCACTCCTCACCTCTGACAAGCCCCGTTGCATTTGCCTTCCCAGCCTGGGTTCATGCCTGGCTGATGGGCGGCTGATCTGTTAAATGATAATGATTAGGATTTAATAGGCTGCAATGCTTCGCGTGTCTACCAGATGGCATAAATTCATGAATTGTAATGCAGTATATATATATATACTGTGCAGTATTGCAGCCAGCGGGAATAAAATGCTTCAATCCCTGCTTGGAAAATAACTCAATGCACTCGGGCAGAAAACAGTCACAAACCTCAATACACCCGGGTATACCCGAATTCGTGGGACTAGCCAAGCTCGAATAAAGTGTGTCGCCAGTGTACATCCACTGCTCTTCAGTATAGCATGCTCTATCTGGCCTTTATTGTAAATATTTTCTTGCATTTTGAAATGCTGCACTTGACTTATTTTATGTTGCAGTTGCTAGCACATTTTTGGGTTGATGTACATTATCAACGCAAACAACATTTCGTTTTGAGCAATGCTGTGAGTTTGACAATGCTAAAGTTTCTAGAGTGCCACTACTGCACCTAAATAGAACAATATATAGCACTAGAATAAGACCATTGATGTCAATAGAATATATTGTGGCTCAGAAAGCACCAAACCTTAGCCCCTGTATTTATAGACTTAGATAATAGCAGATCGATGAACCAAGGTAGTAACCAAATAACAGCGTCAGATACACTATAAGCTCATGAAACAATGAAAGTGAACAAGTAAACTGCTGCAAGTAGCACTATAAAGTCAAGCACAGATAAGCTGATGAAGCAAAAAAATGAACAATACGAATCCTTTCTTGTGGTTAGTATCAGCAGCTCTCTCATGCAGTCATCTGTGGTATAACAGATATAATACTTGTTCACTCTTATTGTTTAATGACCTTATAGTGTATCTGATGCTGTTATTTGGTTATCTATAGATAAATGCACATCACAACAGAGACAGAAAGGAGAGGAGGAGACAGATGAGATGAGTAGGAGAGGAGGGAGTGCAGTGTGCACAGAGCGGAGCAGACACAGTTAAGCAGGGAGTGCAAAGAAAGGGGAGGAGCAGGGCATGATGGAGGGGGAGGAGAGAAAGCAAGGCATTACAGGGAGCGGTGAAAATAAAAAGTAATAATTAATTAATATTCTTTCAGATCTCCTAGATTGGCATATGTTACGCCGTGTACAGCTAGTATTGTATAACACCTTCTAAACATTGTCCAGGTATAGAATCTCTTAAAATCAGTAATAGTCACTACATTTTTAAAGGCTCCACCACAACTGGTCTTGTCAAATTGCATAATTTCCTACTTCTACTTTCTACAGATTGTTAGCAGAGACATTTATGCTACATCAGACATGGAGGATTTTCTTTTTACTCTAGTGCTGTAGAAGGTACTACTGTATATAATAAAGTGGCACATTGATACATGATTTGATCTCAGGGGTTGAAGTATAATGGTAGTTAGAGTACCTGTACATTTTATTCACAACCCAAAAGTTCCACTACATTTTCATTTACAGTTCCACTGTCAATTAAAAAAAATGCCTTCTTTTAGGGACCCTTTTACCTTCCTATTTTTTAAGTATAAATATTGCATTAATCTTTCTAAAATATGGTCCATGTACGTTTTCCACAATGTTAAATAAATTGAGGCACAATATCACAACTTCTTTTAAGCCATTTCGACCATTGAATTTTTTCCATCCCATTGTAATATAGGTGTGTCATGTTTCTTATCTCCTATTGACATGACTTAAATTACAGGTTTGATTAACACAGATATTGGCGCACGGCACGTTGACCATTTGACACTAGGAAATGCAAAATGAAAATGCTATTACTTACATTTTGCCTTCATCAGCCTTTTTAAGTGTTTGTTAAAACTGAAATGGCTACTGTTTCTATTCAACTAAGAAACTAATATTACTTCATGATGACCAAATCCATTCTACATGGTATCACGGAACAGACGTGAACAAATAAAACAACATTTGAATAAACGTATTGTTGTACGTATTTGATAATGAAAAACTATTTGGAGGGAGTTTGTCTTCTGGCACATACCAAACTATTATTAACATTTCCCCATGCTTGACATTGGCAGTGTGTGCTGCTTGAAGTGATGCATTTTTAATAGACATTTTATTCTTTACAACAAATGTGCATATTTGTACTTTCAGCATTACTCTGGCAAGAGTCTTTGTTACTGCATCCAGCTTCACTTTGTGTGTACCAAAGAAGAAGGTAATTTCCTGATTTCCCCAGCACACCTGCAGCAAAAAGATTAGCCAGACGGCAGGAAAAACAAGTTATGTTTGCTGGGAGCCCATGCCAGGATAATGTGTGCAGAGCTCCATGTTTGAAAACCCAAATTAAATTTCCTGAAATGCTTAGGGAACTTAAGATTAATGCTTAGAGCGAAATATAAGTAACTGGTACATGAACAGGTATGCTAAATAAAATAATTCAAGCTAATAGCCTCTGCAGTTATTTTCAGTTAAGTTTTGTTTATGCAGCGCTAGTGAAATTAGACCATTTTTCAGTGTGAGCTACTTTCCCAGGGAAAGGGGGATTTATTAGATTTACATGGCTGTAACACATGCATTGCCAGGAGGAACTTCACAACAGCAAATAAGTAAAGTTTGCCACTTGCATGTTAGGATCTATAAAGTGATAACATAAGAGTTGGGATTGGACAGGAATTTTGGACTGAAAGAGAATACTGGGCCTATCATAGTTAGTCTTTCTGTAGTTTGATGTGTGATGACCCTAGAAATAATGCTTCAATTAGCAGAGTTACAAAGCAGAAAGTAAAGAAGCAGCAATATGTACAGGTACTGTAGTTCTTTCCCTCTCTTAACATCCCACATTGGGATGGTGGGTGGTGTAAACATGACAAGGGCTGACAGGGCTGTTTCATTAAAACAAGCCTGTTTTAACCAGATGTTGTTTTCTACTGTACATTCTGTATGTAGCAGGTGAAATTGCGCATGCCAGCAAGTGCAATAACACAATAGCTTTTTGCATGTGAGTACTACGTCATTAGAATGGCGTCTGCTCCCACTTGAATCTTGTTTACAACAGTGGGTTATGGTTACTGAGTGGTTGAAGTTATTAAGTACCACTGTTCACTGTGTTATAGGTTTTGATTGTTTTGCATGGTATCCATGATAACAGTCTAACTGTTCACATAGAAAAAAGGCGCACACACAATTTCAAGTAGAAATCAGTTGATCCTGCCATGGGTGCACATTTGTCCACACATCTGGATATAATATTGTAATATAATTTGTAGCACTTTTGTAGCCTATATGCTTTTTTATATTTGGGCAATACACATCTTAGTACATACATCTATCTTATACACTGATAATTTGTTGATTAGAACCCTCTTTTTTGAAGCGCACGTTTTTCTCTACTTTAAAACTGTACAACAGCAACCTGTAGATTTACTTTGACATCAAAATGGCAGTGATGATATTTGTTTAGTTTTCCACAGTATTCACAATGTCAGTATACAGGCAGTCTTCGGTTATCCAACGGAAACCGTTCTGGAAGTAGTGTTGGATAGTGAAACCGTTGTAAATGGAGTCTCATGTTAATCAGTGGTGGTGGGCGTTGGTTAACTCATTCAGGCATCGTATAACGCATTCCGCCGATGAAAAACGACCCATAGGGTTGCATTGTAAAGCATTGGCTTTGTCATTTGTTGTAAAGTGAAACGTTGGATAGCGAGGACTACCTGTAACTGTTCACATAGAAAAAGGAGCACTCACAATTTCAAGTAGAACTTAGTTGATCCTGCCATGGGTGCATGTCTGTCCAAACATCTGGTTGATATAGTTTACAATTCAAAAATCGAAATCCAGCTCTCCAGTGGACTTGTGAAGAAGGTTATTCACATTTTTTTTCATAATTACAAGCAATTCATCAATGTTTAAGTACTCACATGGGAGATAACAGAAATCAGTGATATCTGTGTGCTAAATATGCCCTCCAGAAAGGAACATGTTAGGGAGAGGAAACTGGGAGGGAACTGGAAACATGGTGCCAAGACTTGGAAACACTGTTGCTCTCTTGCTAACTACAGTAGGTATTGCATTGTACAGACGTGCCATGCTCGCTATATGTGTGATCTACTCTCCTGTTGGTCATCACATTTTATCTGCAGTCCACAGCGAGGCTGGTTCTTTCCTCATCTATATTTGAGCATAATTGCTAAAATAATAGAGTACTGATATTTGGCAGTGAGTCGCTAGGACTTTAGAATAGTAGTATATACAATGAGTGTATACATTCTAATATACAGTTTATTACAGTGCACTTTGTTCCTTATTATGATTTAAATGTATTGTATTCAAGTGAGATATGTAAAATTATGTATAGTCACTATTGTTGTATCACAGGTAGCACAACAGTGTTAGCATAATTGTCTAGCATCTGTTGCACTTGGTCTCTTGGTGCCATTTTTCAGTCCCCTCCCTGTGCTCAGCCCCTTACATATTTTCCCTGGCATCTGGTGGGTATAGTTAGCAGACAGGTGTAGCCATGTTTCCCTACCCCTAAGTGAGATTGGGGTGAGTATGCCTTCTCCAGCTACTTCTAGGTGTTGGGCTGTGTACCTGTTGGCAAACAGGAGGGCTGAGTGCTCCGCGATGGTGTGGGGAGAGCCAGAACATGGATGCAGGTTACCTTATTTCTCTGTGGTGCAGCGCCTCCAGTCAACACAGGCCCTCTGCAGGAACAGAGGGTGGGCCATGCTGACACCTTAATCTTCCTTTACACAGGAGGCAGCAGACAGTAATGACAAGGATGCTGGGTTCAACTGGCTTTATTGCAGATAGGTGATATCAGACAGTAACACATATGCATCCCTTTTCTCTCCTTGTTCCCATCTCCTGGTCAGAGACCTGACTCAGGCCTGTTCCCCTTCCCTCCCATCCCCTGGTGTGATGGAGGAAGAGACTCCTCACTCCTTCTAGAACGTCTTCATCTCTCCTCACAGAACTAACTAATTTGGGAGATTGTCATGATTTATAACCTGAGATAGGGGGTTGGAACCTTGTCCCATAACAGCACAGGTTGAATACTAATTGGCTAACACTGCTTTTGGATGAACCAATCAGTATCCATCTCTCAGGCTGACACTCTCTGGTGGTTGCTAGGCCTGTCCCTGGATACCAGAATTGTATCAAAGGCTGAAATACACATCCTACAGAAGGAATTAACCTTTCCACTGCCTGCACCTAACAGGACTGACACTGGAAAGGCCCAGGAAAAAGAAGTAGCGGCTGGGAGGCTATTCTATACAGGTATCACTGTTTTTCTAGCTTGAAAAAGGTCCATGGAGGGACCGAAACGTTGATGAATTGCTTGTAATTATGTAAATAAATTTGACTAACTTTCTTCACAAGTCAACTCGTGCCCAATTTCTGTTTTTGAAATGCACAGTATAACTGTTCATACATAACGGACTTCTTTAGTGAGTTGTGTTTTTTGTTTTTCAACTTTTGGACGGTTTGTTGTGAATGAGATTGTTAGATGGAACATTTTGCAGTTTCTGATAGTAAATTAATTGCATTTCTTTTCAAGTTGCAATAATGTGAGAGTTGAAGTGATATTCAGTATTTACATTTCTGTTTGAATTCAAGAAAGTGCTTGATCGCTGTGACAGACAATAGCCGCATTTCTGGGCAACTTTGTTCCCGGTGCCTCGGCTGTCAGTGGAAATTAGGTTTCTCGGCTCGTACAATAGTATGAAAATCAATTGGCCAAACATTACATTTTAAATGAAGTTTGAGACTTTTAGGACAATTTAATGCCAAAAGTAAAAAATGTATGTTGTTTGAAATTCTTTTTTGCCCACGTTTCAGTCCGAGTTTTGAATCTTTGCTCATCCAACAATGCGGTTTAAAATATAGCATTTTCCTAGTGTGTGTGTGTATATATATATATATATATATTGTGATGCCCACTCCAC
Source organism: Ascaphus truei (assembly GCF_040206685.1). Lineage (NCBI taxonomy): Eukaryota > Metazoa > Chordata > Amphibia > Anura > Ascaphidae > Ascaphus > Ascaphus truei. The sequence continues at coordinate 129,404,584 of NC_134486.1, forward strand.
GCTGCAGTCTCTTTTAGTCCCAATTGAAGGCTGGAAACACTGTATTTCTCTATATGGGTTTATTTACAGGGATTAAATTGTACAACAGGCCCACCGTCCCTTTAAGTTAAAAAGAAAATATAAAACAAAATACCTATTCCCATTAGGGAAAATAACTTAACTTTTCTTCAGCTCTTTCTAACAATAGCTGGCCAACTATACTGGTTTCCAGCTTAAAACATGCCCTGGCATATGCACCCCACATGAACAGTCTTAAGACAACAATAAAGTGTTTTTCTTATCTGTTTGGAGCAGACATCCCCGCTTCAGCGGGTTCTCTCCTCTTTTACTTCCTAGGGGAACTCAGCCCCACGTGAGCTCAGAGAATCTCCTCTGTAGATCCACTGTCAAGGGCTGTGCCAGCCTACCTTCTTTAACTGGGAAACACTTCTTTGTCCCCCTCTCTGGGATAGCAATCTCTCACTCTGTATCTCTCAGCATGTGTCTTTCTGGCAGCTTGGCATCTCTGTATCTGCCTTAAACACTTCCTTGTTCACTCAAGGAGTCCATTCTGATGAATTAGGCAGCAGTTGCATTAGCTATTCTCTCTAGGGATTGACTCTCTGTGAGCTGGAAATTATACTTACTGTGCTGTTCCAGCACCTAGAGATACCTGATGGTATCACATATCTCTCCCCCCAGCGAAACATTGTCCTGTGAGCAGCCTGTGCACTATTCCCATGCACCAGCCTCTTTGTCAGATATCCAAATCCACATCCATAGAGGTGAAGGCACACAGCAAAGAGAGTGGGTCAAATACTAGTAAAAAATATACTTTATTGGTCCATAAAAGAGAGAATGGAGGTGCAAAAACCCTCCTACATGTTTCGTGCACCAAGCACTTTATCAAGGATAAAGGCTCCTTGATAAAGTGCTTGGTGCACGAAACATGTAGGAGGGTTTTTGCAACTCAATTCTCTCTTTTATGGACCAATAAAGTATATTTTTACTAGTTTTTGACCCACTCTTCTTGCTGTGCACCTTCACCTCTATGGATGTGGATTTGGATGTTCTAAAAAGCTGCAGCACGCTCCCCACACCAGTACTGGATGGGGATGCTCCAGAGATGTGAGTAAGAGACTTTATTCTATTCAAGATGATATGCTTTGTGGTTCAATAGTTTTTCAGGGCCCATCCCAATGAGGTTCTGTGCAGGGAGTTTGCTCCTTTGCTCAGTTCCTTCAGGGAATATAGGTCCCCATTAAGGAAACCATACCACAGGAACTTTTGCTTCAATCTATACATTGTTACCCCCTATGGTGTTTGTGGATTTATTATTGACAAGCATAATTTTGTACCTATAACGGACCCGGCATTGGAGCGCATGTTTCACACTAAGAATTCAGTCTTTGTCAGACATGTCTGACATCAACTCTTCTTTTTCCGTGCCTTCCAGTTGAAGAGTCTTTCCTTCGGGGCAAGTACTAGGCCTTCTGGGCCTGCAGACTGGTCATTCGCTACCGCTTTATCTTGTGCCAGCCGGAGTCTAGGGTTGAAGCTCCGCCTTTATTGTGTACCCTTTTGCCAAGGCTCCCAAGCATCCTGCCGTTTGCCAGCTCTCTCTGCTAGGACTCTATGCCGCTCTGTGACCCTGATCTGCAGATCCTGAAGATACATCTCTGTCCTCTTCCGCTTGTGCTCAAAGTCTCCCCTACTCTGCAGAAGAGCCTTGACCTCGTTGGTCAGCTCACTCGCCAGTGACTGCTTGGCCCTCTCTTGTGAAGACAGTAACTCCGGTTTAGCGGTGATAGCTCTTAGACCTTTCTCCATCAGCTGAGAAACCTCCTGCTGGACAGCATTAGAGTCTAACGTAGCATCCCGCTCAGTCTTCAGAGCTTCGAGCACCTCGCCCAGGTCACACTTTTGTTTCTCTGCTATCTTGTGGCCAGCATGCTCAGGCTCTAGGTCCTTTCTCAAGTCTTGAAGTTGTGCTTCTGCATTTCTTTTTCCGCTCAGTGCGGCTGCTAGTTCAGCTTCTTTGGAGTTGTCGCGATTCCATATCTGTCAGCTGATTCATGGCGCGGCTTAATTCTGTTTCCTTTTCTCCATTTCTGGCCTGCAGCAAGTGTTTCTTGAACACATCTTGCAATTCTCCTCTTAGGCCTCCATCTCGTCAATGTGCTGGCTCTGAGATTGCCTCCATGTATCCTCCATCATACCCCGGAGCTCTGCAATTTTTGTCGCTAGGATTGCAGCTGCTTCTGTTTTCCAGGTCTCTTTCTCCTTGGGTACTGTCTCATGGGGATGGCGCAGCCTCTATGCTTCTCCAGCTCTTGCTCCAGTTTCTGGATCTTCTCCCGCTCCCTCTCATACAGAGTCACCTGGCATCTAAGCTCTGCCTCCAGCGATATTCTGGTGCCTTCAGCTTCTCATGCTGCTCTGTGGGGATATACTGGATATTTAGCTGTTCCTGTAGCACTTGTACTTGGTTAGCAGCTTGGGCCCTTTCTTTTTGTAGCATTCGCTGCATCTCCACAGTATCCACCTGTTTCACCTTGGCCTCTTGCAGACTCACATGCAGCTCTTGCAACTGGTTCCGCAGTTTTTGCTCTACTTGGGTGTGCTGCTCCAGGGAGACACATTTTTATGCAGCCTTCTTTCTGCACTCTCCAGTGCTTCTTGCACTTCAACATTTTCTTGTGTAAATTCTCTCTTTACCTTAACAAGCTCTGCTTTGAGCGTGCGAGCCTCTCGCTGAGAAATGTCTAGCTCTGTGATGAAGTTTGCACATCTTTCTGGGACATCTCATAGTATAGTTTCCAGTCAGTACTAGTTTTCTCTGATTCGCTCGGCTTACTGTACATGGCGGTAGCGGTAGCCTTTGTCATCTCAAGGCTAGTCATCATTCCTGTGACGATTGCACCAAGCACTCTGGGCTGTAGCTCATATCTGGTCTTTTCTGACCCACGCCTTCCTGTACACAGGGGGTAACATTTTTCTGGAGCTTCTGCTGAAAATGGAGACTGTCCTTTTCGCGGGGCCCCGTAGGAGTTCTCCTTCAGCATCTGGGGTAGGGACAGCACCATTTGATGTACTAGCAATGCAGTATTCTCCTCCTGTGACTTTGTCCATTGCTGAAACTTCTGCTTTAAGGTAGCAGTACGTTCTGTTTTTCCGTGCTGAAGCATGATCAGAAATTTCTCCATTTTCCACACTTTTCCCTGTTTATCCTGTAAGTAAAACTGGTCATACACAGTGGGACAGACTTCACGCGCAGAATCTGTTTTTTTACTTCAGTTGGGCGGCCATTTTAAATCCCCACATTTATCTTCAAACCCACAGTTTCCACTGCTCAACGACTTTTGGACTGCCTGCATTCTCCACCAATTGTTATGCCCACACCACGTTGCAGTCTCTTTGAGTCCCAATGAAGTCTGGAAACACTGTATTTCTCTATATGGGTTTATTTATAGGGATTAAATCATACAACAGGCCCACCGTCCCTTTAAGTAAAAAATAAAACACAAAATACAATACCTATTCCCGTTAGAAAAATAATAACTTTTCTTCAGCCCTTCTTCCGCAGAGGAGAGGTTGGAGAATTAGAAAAGTGATACTGTATCACTATATCTTTAATGGCATTCAACCATTGAGGTTTATTGTAAAAGCATGTACTGTATGAGTCCCTAATCTTGTTCTTGCATATGTGAAAGTGGAGCTGTCAGATACATCTCTAAGCAACATTGCAATCTATTTTTACTAACGTGATATAAAAGGTTGACTACTGACACCCATTAAGCTTTTATCAGTCAGTTCTCTTATATTTGATTTAAGATCTTAGATATTCATCCTTCTCATTACTTAAAAAACAAAGTTGTCTGATAGTATGCACACGTTCCGAAATTTGTATTAACATTTTTTTTTACACATGGGTACATAAATATTAGAAATCCATTTGGTGCAAATATTTATATTATTCATGTGCATGCCCCTAATTTGGCACAATTCAGACATTTCTGGCTTGTAACTTGTGGAGAAGCGACTATTTCCAATAGTACCATCTGTAAATATCTTACATACTGTAGAAAGCACGTTTATTATGAAGGGAAAAAGAGTCGGCAAATTTGGCAATAAAAAGTTTCCAGAATAATGCATTTTGTGACCTGGCAAATTGACAAATAGTCTTCGCTCAAATATTTTGGGATTTGAAAATGTATCACATTAACTGGGACAGATTCAAATCAAATGGTGGATTCATTTTTCATCTAGTTGTGGGAGTTACAGATGGTTTACTATCAAATTCATATTTGAGCAAAGTCTACTTAATCTTTCTTCCCTCTGATATAACATAATATTGTATTTGTGACACGATCTGATGTACAAGCTGTTCTAACTTTGTGTCCAATCCATAATGTTGGAATCACAAAAAATACTGGTGCGCGGAATAAGCAAACCAGTGGTTGAAGTGGCTTGAAAAGTAGTGGTCATGTGTCCTATAAAAAAATAATAATCTTTAAAAAATGAATTGGGCATTATTTAAGAATTATTTTCACAGTAAGCAAGCTCTCTGGGGCAAGGATTTCCTTTCTTATTTTTTGATTTTATGTGTGTTACATGTATTGTATTAAAACTATCTGTATTGTTCTGTCTCTTGTAAAGGGCTGCTTCCATTGTTGACGTTATATACATGAAAAAATATACGTACACACTGTGACATAGCTCCAGAATATTAGGCAGCTGTCTGTCCGATTTTAAGGCAGAAAGTGGGAAAAAAAGGGAAAAAAATGATCCGTTTCACATTTGCTGAGACAGTGGGATAGAAACTCCAGGCCAGAGATTAATGGTGCTGGTTTCCCTCACCTGCTCTCCTAATTATTAGAACAGGTAGAGTATTTAGATCAGAGAGGGTTGATTTTTCACTCTCTCTCCTACAGCCTGGAGGCTGGGAGGAAAACTGCTTCTCCCCAGTATCCAGTTCGGGTAGACGGCCCCCCCACATGTTGTAGCATCTGAGGATCTAATGGGACGCTGTCCCCATCTCACAGTTAAGAACTCAATGGTATCTCTGTGTGCTATTTTAAGTTGATAACTGGCTTAGCCAGCTAATATTGCAGAAAGGGATATGCATGTGAGTTAGACTCCTGACAGGAGTAGATGTTATTTATATGAGTTTTTTTTTACTTAAAGTGACGGTATTTAAAACTGTGTAGTGTCACTAATGGAAGAATAATCCACTGAAGGTTGAGGGCTGAGTGCCCCTTGTGTGTATACACATGTTTTTCCCCCTTTTATACAAACAAACCCTAGAATACTGTGTCAGGAAGAGCCTCGGCAAGCGGCAGCGCTACATAAAGGGAGCAGTTTGCACACATATGATGGAGAATGCAGGCAGACACTGAAAAGTCTGTGGGTTTGAGGGAAAAAACATGGGGATTTCAAATGGCCACCCGGCCGAAGTAAAGTGCAGAGTCTGCGAGTGAAGTCTGTCCCACTGTGTATGACCAGTTGTGCTTACAGCATACACAGAGAATGTGTGAAGTGTGGATGCAATACACCAAGAGGTCAGTAGATGAAGATATGTTAAGGCCCTGAACCAAAGCAGAAAAACAAAACATTTTTGTTGAAGAAAGTGAAAATTGCATCTAGCAATTGCTGAGTGTAAAATTTGCCCCATCGGATATGAAAAGAGTGCTGTGTAAAGCTAATGCCATAAGCAAAATGCCGTGTCAAGTTTTCCCTGTTGGGTTTTTAAAAATGGCCAACGTGAAATGTTTGCTTTGTAATGTGCCTGGCCACACAAAACAATGTCCTTTCAGGAATGAGCGTCCCTACGAGGCTCCGGAAAAGGAACCGTACCAGATGCGTTTACGGTGTCAAGAGCCCAGCCACACCAAACTCTGTGCCAGCAGGTCATATCATGATGAGTGGGAGGATAACTCCTATGGGGCCCCACAAATAGGACAGCTTCAGCTGCAAGCAATGCACTGGGGACGCAAAGAAAATGCAGAGGAAGTTGCAGACACATTTAGCGATGATCCTGGGATGTCAGAAAAGCATATGTTCGAAAGGAGCCGAGATATACTGCAGCCCAGATTGACTGGCAGATTCAGCAGACAATTGGAGGATTCCTGAAGACTCACTGAAAAGAAACTGCAAAGTACCAGGCAGGACTATTGCCTTCTCCGCGAACGATTATATAAAAAGCAAGAAGCCAAGGCTGAGCTACAGTGGGACCTGTCAGCGGCGAACACTAAGTGCATGTCTATGGAGAAGGCAAAGGCAGCGGTTGCCACCATGGATGAAAAGCAGAGAGCTGACAAAATGGTTGCTGACTGGAAGCATTACTATGTGATCTCTCAGAGAGAGGTTCGTAATCTCATTTCAAAGCAGGAAGTCACCCAGAAGCAGGTCCACGCTCTCAACACAGAGGTCTGTAAATTGAAGGATGCTGAGGAAAAGATCCTGATTAATTTAGAGACTATAAAGCGAGAAAATGCAAGTCTGAAAAAGGAAAAGTCAGATTTGACTAACCAGGCCAGTGAAGGAAATGAGAAGCTTCACCAAGCAGAAAAAGTGAAGAAACAATTGGCCCAGGAGAAGTTAGAAGTGCAGAAAGTACTGCGTAATGCAGAGAGAGAGCACTGCAAGAAGAACGTATCTCCCTGGAGCAGCGCACGCAAGCAGAAAACAGGCTACAGAGCCAGCTGCAAGGTCTGCGCACGAGTCTGCAGTAGGCCAAGGAGGAACAGGCGGATGCTGAGGAGAACTAGTGAGTGCTGCAGAAAGCAAGTTTCGGCTTCTCACAAAGTACAAGTGCTACAGGAGTGTCTGAGTACACAGTATGTCCCCACAGAGCAGCATGAGGAGCTGAAGGCCATACTGAGCATCACCAAATCATAGTTGGAGGCGGAGCTTAGAGGCCAGGTGACTCTGTATAAGAGGAAGCGGGAGAAGGTCCAGAAACTTGAGCACGAGCTGGAGAAACAGAGAGGCTGCTCCATACCCATAAGTCAGTACACCTAGGAGAAAGAGGAGTGGCAGACAGAAGCAGCAGCAATCCTAGCGACAAAAACTGCAGAGCTCCAAAATATGAAGGAGGCTCTGATGCAAGCCCAGAGCAAGCACCGGGAAGAGGTAAAGGCCCTGAGAGGGGACTTGCAGGATCAATTTGAAAAGCTGCCGACGCAGATTGCTGAGCACAAGACACAGCTTGCCGAGATGGAGGAGGTGTCCGTCAGGTGGCCTGCCTGAAACAGATTTGGCCAATACCCGCAAGCTGCTGGACTACACGGCCAATGAGAGGGCCCATTTGCAGCTGGAGCTGGACAAGGTCCAGAAGGAGCACCGGCAGCTGCAGGTCAAGAATAGAGAAAAGGAAATAGAGTTAAACCTTGCTCTGAATCAGCTGACAGACATGGAATCGCGACTCAACTCCAAAGAAGTTGAACAAGCAGCCGCACTGAGTGGAAAAAGAAATAGAGAAGGACAGCTTCAAGACCTTAGGAAGGACCGGAAGTCTGAGCATACTGGCCGCAAGATAGCAGAGAAACAAAAGAGTGACCTGGGTGAGGAGCTCGAGGCTGTGAAGACTGAGCGGGACGCTACGTTGGACTCTACTGCTGCCCTGCAGGTGGTTCCTCAGATGAAGTTGGAGAAAAAGTTTACAAGCCTAAGACAAACACTTGGGTCACAGAAGCAGTATATAGAAAAGATGGCAGTAGAGTTAAGACAAAAGGAAGCTATGCGGAACAGTAATGCACAGATGTCTTCATTACAGGAAAAGTATTTGCTCAGCCCAAGCGTCTGTATCCTACAGAAACTAATGCTCGTGAAGACATCCAGGCCACCACAGAAGATGTTTTAGCCAAGAAGGTGGCAGTTCCTGAAAACACAAAGTGGATGGAAAATCATGATGACATTGTTAATATGGACTGTGTTTATACAGATTCAATTAGGTCTCCAAAACCCGAAGGCCTGGTAATTGCCCGAAAACGGAAATCAAAAATTTCTGATGAGTGGAAATTTTCTTGAGAGGAGACATTTCAGTAAGAAGAGCCTAGAATGATTAAAGATTGGAAAGCAGAGGCGATGAAGGGCAATGCTGCGCTTGAATAGTTTCAGATCTCGCCACTCTGGACCACAGTGTGGAGCCAAGGAGAATCCGGTCCGGGTGCCTCGTCAGAGGCTGAAGAAACAGTCCAATTGTGTGCAGGATCCAGCGGGAATGAAATGAAGTCTGAGGATGTAATGGACTGGAAGTCAAGAAAAATAAAATGTGTGGGAACTAACCGATTAGGTTTCACGTGCGGACTATGTCACGGACACTTTATCTTGCAAATAAGCTAGTATAGATATGTGGTATTATGCCTCTAGGATGAGCAGTACATGAATATGGCAAGGTTGTATTTTCTGTCACTTTGGGACCCAACATACATGTACAGTAAAGTTGGATTTTAAACCATTGGTTATTATAAAACTGCAATCCTTGTAAAAGTGTGTTCATATTAACATAGAATTTGGTGACAGGAACCACTTGGCCTACCATGTTTGCCCATTTTCCTATATACTGTAAAACCTGCATATTCTGATGGAGCTGTGTTATGAAGGCATAAATCTGTTTTAAAACATAGTATTGAAGCAGGGGGTTTCTGGAGCTCAACCACAATAATATATCCAGGACTGAGGTGATGCTGAACTCTTGCAAGACAAGCTTTGCCTGTGGAGCGTGGTGGATCACTAGATCCACCCGGGGAGGAATAGTGGCACAGATGTGGGCACTCTTATCAAAGAATCAATGAAATTCACAACATTGCTCCTCACTTGGACACACCCCTATGGAGGAGCAGGGTAGATAAACTAGACTGCTCACCATCCTGAAAAGGTTCCCTGGATGATTTCTTGTGGAGTTGATCTTCAGGGGGATGTAGAATTTCTTCGCCTTGAACACCACACGCTTATACCGCCATTGACTGGGGTCAAGGCCGTCCAGTCAACATCCTGACAGGAACTTAACTCCTGATGCTCTTTCCTGTGGACAGCCTGCCGAGGTCCCAGAGGTCGCGATACCATGGCACACTTATGGATCTGCGAGCAGGCCTTCTCCAAAGAGGGGTCATTTCATCCTTGGCTGCACATTGAGTCAAGTTGTACTTCTCGATGCAGAAAGAGATGTTCTCATCTGGAGAACATGGGGATAAATGGGCAGCCCTAAACCTAATTTTATTTATTTATTTATAAAATATTTTACCAGGAAGTAATACATTGAGAGTTACCTCTCGTTTTCAAGTATGTCCTGGGCACAGAGTTAAGACAAATTATACATGGTTACAAATACAGTTACATAAATGAACAGGGTATACATTATATACAAGACATTGCATGCACAGTTAAAGTAAATATAAATTATGGGCGTATGAAACAGTTACAGACCAGATTAAAATGCGAGACAGCCTTAGATTTGAAAGAACTTAAACAGGTGGTGGATGTGAGAGTCTCTGGTAGGTTGTTCCAGTTTTGGGGTGCACGGTAAGAGAAGGAGGAATGGCCAGATACTTTGTTGAGCCTTTGGACCATGAACAGTCTTTTGGAGTCAGATCTCAGATGATAAGTGCTGCATGTGGTAGGGGTGAGGAGCTTGTTCAGATAGCTGGGTAGCTTGCCCATAAAGAATTTAAAGGCAAGATAGGAAAGGTGAACTTTGCGCCTAGACTCAAGTGATGACCAATCTAAATCTTTGAGCATTTCTCAGTGATGTGTGTTGTAGTTGCATTGGAGAACAAAACGACAAATTGAATTGTAGAGGGTGTCAAGTTTGCTAAGGTGGGTTTGAGGTGCCGAGCCATATACTATGTCTCCATAGTCAATAATTGGCATTAGCATCTGCTGTGCGATACGCTTTCTGACCAGGAAACTTAGGGAGGATTTGTTCCTGTAAAGTACCCCTAGTTTGGCATAGGTCTTGGTTGTCAGGGTATCAATGTGCATCCCGAATGTTAAGTGGGAGTCAAACCATAAGCCCAGGTATTTAAAACTAGTGACAGGGGTTAGGGTGATGTTAGCGTTGGTTCTAATCTGGAGCTCAGTCGCTGGAAGCTTTACAAATTTAGTCTTGGTCCCAAATACCATTGTTACAGTCTTGTCAGTGTTTAAAAACAGTTTGTTTTGGGAAGTCCAGTTTTCGAGTCTCAAAAAGTCAGACTGAAGTATGTGTTGAAGGTCAGAGAGGCTATGGCTGTGTGCATATAGGATTGTGTAATCTGCATACATGTTTATTGAGGCTTCCTTACAAGCTGTGGGAAGATCATTAATGAACACTGAGAAGAGTAGGGGCCCAAGAACAGAGCCTTGCGGGACACCACAGGTGATATCCAGGGGGTTGGAATTAGAGCCTGAGATGGACACATGTTGGGGTCTACCTGATAGGTAGGACTGAAACCAGTTTAAAGCATGCTTCCCTATTCCAGAGCTCTGGAGTGTGTTAAGCAGGATAGCATGATCAACTGTATCAAAAGCCTTTGCAAAATCTAGGAATACTGCACCAGTGAGTTGTCCCTGTTCCATTCCACACTGGATTTCATTGCAAACTTTTAGCAGGGTAGTTACGGTGGAGTGTTTGGGACGAAAGCCAGATTGGAATTGGCTAGGGAAATTTGTCTTGGTATAGTAATCGCTTTATTGGGTGTGGACACATTTTTCCATGACTTTGGATAGAATTGGGAGAAGTGAGATTGGGCTGTAGTTTGAGACAATGTTTTTGTCCCCACTTTTGAAGATTGGGACAACTCTGGCAGTTTTCCAGGTCTTAGGGATATGGCCAGCAGACAGGATAGAGTTGACTATGGAAGCAATTGGTTTGGCAATGGCTGGGGCACCAAGTCGTAGGAACCTAGATTGTAGTAAGTCGGGTCCGCATTGGCTGCTTAGTTTTAGTTTGAGGAGGGCTTGTGTAATCTCCTCTTCAGATACTGGGCCAAATTGAAAATTGTGGGCAGTGTTGGGAGGGGTTGGGGCTATGTGGTTACTCCCAGGATGAGATTCAGGTTTGTGGTTTGTGCTGCGTTTCGCTAATAAGTTAGTGGCACACCCCACAAAATAATCATTGAATGCATTTGCAATGTCAGTGGGGTTTGTCAGAGTAATATCCCCCTTAGTGATATTACTTGGTTGTTGATGGTTAGAAGGCTGGAATATATTGTTGATAACCTTCCAGAAGTTAGCTGGGTTTGATGTATTTTGGTGGAGATTGTCAGAGTAATATTGTGCTTTTGCGTGCCTTGTTTGCCTTGTGCACATGTTCCGCAGGCATCTGTAGTGATTGAGATCCTTGGTAGTGCCAGTTACTTTGTAGCTTTCCCACAAGGTATCCCTGAGCTGGTAGAGTGCAATAAGGTCAGTTGTAACCAATGGAAGTTGGGCCCCCCGTACCCTTATTTTGTGTAGTGGAGCATGAGTATCGCAGAGTTTTAAGAACTCGGATTGGAAATAGTCGAGCGCAGAATCAGGGTCGGGAATTAAATCGATTCTGTGCCATGGGCAGTTGGTAAGGTTATCCAGAAACTGTTGTGGGTTAAAGTTTTTAAATGTTCTAGTGAGGAGAACTTTAGGGCTTGAATGGGGCGGTTTAATTTTCCTTACACAGTACACTATTGCATGGTCACTGAAAATATCAGGAAGGATGCCAGAGGATTGGATTCTGCTGGGGTTTGAGGAAAGAATCCAGTCTAGCAAGGAATGGTTATGCGACTTCAGGTTTATTCGTGTGGGTTGGGAAATGAGTTGTGATAGGTTAAGTGACTTGAGTTGTATCTGGATTTTGTGCTTTTTAGGGTCAAGCCAATTGAAGTTGAAATCCCCAAGAACTAGCAGCTCACTCTTCTCATTCAGAGAGGAAATAGAGCCAAGAAACTGGGTGATATCAGTCAGGGATTGTAGAGGGGCTTTAGGGGGGCGGTAGATGCCAGCGAGCAAGATGGACTTAGAAAAGGGGAGGCAGATTTTGCCAACTAGAATTTCAAAAGAGGGTGGGCTTGGGGGGCAATTTAACAGTGTAAATTGTAAGGTGTCTGCAATATAAAATAACACCCCTCCTCCTCTCTTTGACCTATCTCTCCTAAAAATGGAGTATCCCTGAATGGCGATATTTGCATCACGGGTTTTAGGGGTTAGCCATGTTTCTGTAAGAATGATGGCTTTGGGTTTATGCATAAGGCACCATGCCCTTAGTTCGTCCAGTTTGTGCAGCAGGCTCCGGATATTTATATGGGCGACAGGTAGCCCTTTTTGGAATTTAAAGGTGGAATTCTCAGGGGCATGGGACAGAGTTGAAATGGGAGGAGACCTGGGTTACGTTCAATATCACTTGCTAAAGAGAGTAATAGTATGAGTAGAAATTTGGGTAGTTGTTTGCAAGTTGTAAATTTGTGGTGTTTGCCATTAGAGTGAGCTGAGTGAGTTGGTGTGCTGGTTTTTAGAGTTCTCCACCAACATTCAGTAGATTGTGCAAGGCTTTTGAGTAGTCCAGGGTATATGGTGATGTTGGGTGTGGGGCAGGGTGGAGGAGTTTGTAGTGTATAGAGGGAGTAACATCTCCATGAGGCCAGGAGAAAGAAAAAAGTTAAGATACATAGCAGGTTCATTATGCCAAAGGTAGGCAGTGCTGCATGGAGCTGTTGTGAGCAAAGTGAGTGTGTGCAGACTAAACAGTAGGGGTGTGCCTGTTCCTTGTCAAATGTTTTGTTGCATTGCAATGCTGGAGTCAATTCAGGGTTTCAGTGGGCTGAGTGGTCCAAGCAGCCTCCTAGGCCTTACTCAGGTTGTCTTGGGCACACCACTCCATTTAAGGGGGGTTGGGCATCTCTCATCTGAGCTTGGATCACTCTATGATCTCTCCATAGGGGGGAGGAAAACATAATCTCCCCAACCGATACCCCCTGTGCGAAAATCAAATCAAGTGTATGACCGTGCTCATGTGTTGGGTCATGCACAAATTGACTAGATTCCATAGTATCCAAAAGATCCATAGCCTCAGCACTGTCTGGGTCATCAACACACATATTGAGGACGCCCAGCATCACAGAGTGAGGGAAGTCCAGTAATATGGAATTGGCTACATCTGACAGCTGAGACACAAAATCACCCCCATGTCCAGGTGACCTATACACTATGGTGAAATACAAAGCTTGATTGTCATGTATGACATAGCGAATAGTCATATACTCAAAAAACTTGGCCCTGGGCCCAGGGTGACAAGTGCAAATAAAGTTAGAGTGAAATATCATGGTACTCCTCCCCCTTTCTCCTTATCTTCCCTAGGAAAATGCAACACCGAGTAGCCATCAGGTACTATGTTAAAGGAATATAAATCCCAGCAGTTAGGCAGGCCTTTGTGATAAATATTAGATGTGATTGATCCAAGAAAATTGTCTCGTGCACCAACGGGGCACAGTGGATGACTGACCTAGCATTTATAAGCCTGATATCCAGAGCAGGCCCCTCTACTTTGCTGACAGCTGTTATCTGGAATCTGGTTTCCAATTGGAGGGGATTGATTTCAGGGCTCAAGGTTGCTGGACCTTAGTTCCTGGCAACCTCTGTCTGGGGTATCTATGTGGGCAATGGACGGTCTTAATCCTCTGAATGAGGACGGGAGATGAAAATAACTCTCCCCCTCAAAAATGCCTGGTTCTTGGCAGTGCGCCTCCACCCCCTCACCCACTACATACTAAGAGCCTAGGGAAGGGAGGCACAAAGCAAGGTTGGCCATCCCATACCACACATTGGCAACAGGGACCCTTGCACACACATCCTGTGGCAACAAGACCCACGGTTCTCCTCAAACAGACACAATGAATAAGAATGCGATGAATAATCACTTGAAACACAAAGCAGGAAATAGTCCTGTATAGATATATTAGGCGATAGCTGGGTATCCTAGCCTTGGCCCATTCATCCCAAGCAAGGAAGTTCTATAAGCATCACCCTATAGACTTTGCAGAAGGCTTGTTCTGCGGGTTTTTTTTGCAGAAGGCTTTGATTGCTTGCATGGATGGACTAGTCATGCAAGAAGATGTGATGAATGTGAGTGGATGAGGAGAAGTTTTTGGTGAGACTGCAGTAGGTGAGGGGAAGGATGGTGCTTAAATGGTGTAGAACACGAGTGTAGAATAGTGAGCTTACCGAAAGCTGTCCAGTAATATAAATTGGCAGATAAAGTTGCTGGAAGATCCAGACAGATGTCACCTCGTGTCTAACTCCTATATAAATCTGTCCCTTATAAATGTTTCCTTTGAAATGGGCCCACTTGTAATGCCATGCTAACGCTCTAGCTATGCTTTCCCCCATGCTATCTGCAGATTTATACTCCCTAAACATTCACAGGACCCTCTCACAATAAAACTGCTTAATTGTATGGAGCCCTGTTTCCCCCACCCAATCTCACATACAGTCTCTCTCTGGGAAACTTGCTCTGGTTACATGGCATAGTGTGATGCAAACCTGCTGGTAACAGGGGGTCCTGGATCTCCCGCATGATGGTATATGGGAATAACAGGACAGGCTTCTGAGGTCTTGCCCGAATAGTACTCACAGGTGCAGCGCCTCCATTTCGTACAGCCCCCAGGTGTATGGGGAGAAGTCTCTGCAGAAGAATCTCTTCCCCCTCCTCCCAATAGACTTCACTCGCAGGCAGGAGGTATAATAAAGCACCGGATTCTTTATTGGTCTTTCTGTATTCAGCAGCAGCACTTGATAGCAGTTGGAAGGGTGTCCACCCTCAGGAGGTCCCAGGATCCACTCCCAGCCAAAGGGCACCAAGAGTGGTCCTTGCTCTTCCCTTATCCCCTGGTTTGATAAGAGGTAACGGTTTCCCACCGCTCCCCTAAGGGAGGGCCTCAAACTGCCAGAGCCCTGACAGCTTAGTTTGGGTAAACCAGCCTCTATCACGGTAGAGGCAGACTGACTAAATACAGGAAGTACAGTGCATTAAGTGCAGTTCAAGTAAGCACCACCCCTGTGCCTCTAATTGGACACAAGGCCTGATGACACTACCTTCTCTGATTCACTGCACTGCAATGAGTGGGGAAAACCCCTGATTACTCCTGGCAAACCTACCCTTACTAGGATTTACTGCCAGGAGGAGAGCAGACCTATAGCCCAAAAACCAATCAGGGCTACATGTATAACAGAGTGGACACATGGAAGACAATATCAGATAACATCACACTAACACCCCAACCCCTAACATACCAGGTTAAACAAAATAAAATTCAGGAAGGGGGCTGAATTTTTATCAGAAGGATTCTCAGGTGATTCAAATAAGACAAAATTAGGTTCGTAAAAAGATAACAGTGGCGCTCCCTGTCAATATAACATATGCTAATACAATAGCTGTGACCTATCTAAGCGATCAGAGCTACAACCTCTTGAATAAAAAATATATGTACAGTATAATACAATTAAAAAAAGGATAATGTCAATTATACTGGCCCTTAGCACAACTGCAGCTCAACCTGGAGAGGGTCATTCCTTTTCCACTACAAAATTAGGTTCGTACCTGCAGGGGAGTAGAAGTACAGCAGCATAAGCTTATAGGGCTCCATGTTAAAATCGAATACGCAAAAGGTGTCACTGTATGCTCTTTGCATGTAATTCCCCAGAATGCCTGGCTGCAGTGGAAGCACTGTATGCTAAGAGATAATGGTGAAAAGCAGCGTTGTTATTCAATGTGGTAGATGATACTGTGCGAGAACTGTAAATGTATTCACAAGTGATATTTTTATTTGCTGTGCACTGTACGGTGGAGGGTTTTTGTAACTTTTTTTTACCCATCATAACTTATTTAATGTGTGGTTACATTTCTTAAAAACATATTTATTTATTCAAGTTATTTTATTGTATTATTCTGTTTATTGTGTGTAGGGGAGGGGCGGTGACAGTGATCCTATTACTGTTAGTATTTCCCCCCTTCCCCTCTTTCCCCCCTCCCCCTTTTTCCCCCCTCCCCCTCTCTTTCTCCCCCTCACTTTCTTTCCGCCCTCTTTCCCCCCTCTCTTTCCACCTCCCCCTCTCTTCCCTCCTCCCCTCTCCTCTCTATCCCACCCCCTCCCCTCCCCACCCCCTTTATTTCCACCCTCCCTACCTCCTCTCTTTCTCCACCCCATCCTCTCTCTTTCCCCCCCACCCTCTCTTTCCCCCCTCCCCACCCCTCTTTCTTTCCCCGCTCCCCACCTCTCTTTCTTTCCCCGCTCCCCACCTCTCTTTCTTTCCCCGCTCCCCACCTCTCTCTCTTTCCCTCCTCCCCACCTCTATCTCTTTCCCTCCTCCCATCCCTCTCTTTCCCCCTCTCCCCATCCTCTCTCTTCCCCCTCCCTCCCCTCCGTCCCTCTTCCCCCCTCCCTCCCTCTTTCCCCCTCTCTCCCCTCCCCCCTGCCCCTCCCCCCTGCCCCTCCCCCCTGCCCCCTCCATCCCTCTCTTTTTTTATTTTTTTCAACTTAAATTTTTATTGGGTTTTACAAAGCAAACAATGTGACACATTCCATTGTTCGATATCGCAGTACCCACAGTTTTCATCCTTGACCAACTACATTTAATCACAAGACTTGACAAACCTGACCTACATGACTCAGACTGGACAACAACAGGGACACACAAAAGGGGGAGGGGGGGGGCAGAGTGGGACGGCCTTGAACTGGCAACATGAATGTTGCATCCTCGACTGCTCTGATTCTAATGGAATCTTCGCCTCCCTCTCTTTTTGTATGTTGTATTATTCAAGTATATTATGTTACATTAATTTGATTTTCCCGTCTCTTTATTCTCTCTCCTAAACGAGAAACGCTCATTAAAAAATTTGTGATAAAAAAAAAA
Organism: Ascaphus truei; assembly: GCF_040206685.1. Classification (NCBI taxonomy): domain Eukaryota; kingdom Metazoa; phylum Chordata; class Amphibia; order Anura; family Ascaphidae; genus Ascaphus; species Ascaphus truei. The sequence continues at coordinate 129,421,426 of NC_134486.1, forward strand.
GACTTTTAATTAAGAGGATCCTATCAGGTGTTAAACCCAATGTCCTAATTATTTCACATGCATTTTCTAACCTACTAATGACACTCAAGCAAAAGTTGGATTACTTGAAAACATGTTGTTTCCTAAACATGAGCATTTAGATGGGGATATGATAACCTCATCTAGCCCCTAGGGTTTTAAATTGTTTAGTCAAGCACACAGCACTTTCATATTTATTTAATGAGGGACTCGGTGCTTCAGTCAGTTTACGGTCTTAAATCTAAATTTTAACATTCAAATAAGAGTAAGATGAACTTAGAAAGGCCACTTGGGAAATAAAAGATTCACAATTTGTCTTAAATATCATTCCAGATCACCGCCTTTAAATTGTAGTGGAAGACAAAATTGGTATAATTCAGCTCTGTCTCTTAAGTCTATTTAAAAATACTGAGCTGCACTGTATGTTTGAAGAAATAATTAATTTTATTTTAGGTATACTTTTAATATTTGTGGCAGTCACTGCCTGTGTAGGTTGGAGAGGGATTGTAATATGCGTACATTACCGCATGCCGGAGGTTAAATTCCTCTAGATATGCAATCTGCAGCTGCCCCGTGTTAAGTACCGTATACTGAACTCCTGATTGCAAAAGGGTTTAAAAGCAGTCAGTAAGCTGCCAGAGCTGAGAGACTTTTCCCCAACTAGTAAGACATGGCTGGTACGGTTCCCCAGGTCTGCTGAAACCGCTTTGGACCTACACTCAGGAATCTGAGCCAAAACCCCTGCTGAGGGAGCAGAGCTGTCCTGTCTGAAGGTATCACAGTTCCAAAAGGATTTCCTGGTGACTCCTGGGATGGATTCCCAGCACCTCAGTTAAGGAGAATATATTTCTTGTTCTATATCGTTGTAGAGTTTGGACTAGTAGCGTAGTTAGACTATCATGTCTAGTTAGCCTTCCTACTGTGGAGTGGTTTTGTTTTTATTATTTGGTTTTGCCTTAAAGTGATAGTGTTCTGCCAATACTTTGGTTTTAATGTGGGGAAATAAACACCAAAGGATTTGTTAAATCCTCAAGTATGCTGTGTACTCTTTCTGACCCTACCACGAGGCCATCCTACCACAGGTGGTGTTCGAAGTGGGATGCTATGTCTCTGGAGGTCAGCAGAAGAAAACGTGTAGAGGTCACAAACACAGGCAGAAAATAAAACCAGAATCACTGTGCTCCATAAAGCAAACATGACTAACAGAGACAAGGACATTCCCCTCAAGAGAGAAGCAATGTGTTTCCTGACAAGTGGGTCTGCAGCCATAGCCTGAGGGAGGAAACTGCTACTGATGGTGACCCATGCAAGGAATGAGCTCTGGGATTAAATTTTGCCCTGTTGGGGGTGAAAAAAAAAGGGCTTTCAAAATAGCCGATTTGAGATGTTTGTTTTGCAATACACTTAACCATACGAAACAATGTCCCTGCAGGCCTTATGATGATGAGGATGACTCTTATGTGGCCCCGGAAAAGAAGCAGTACCTGCAAATGAAAGCTGCACTGGCAACATGTGACCAGAGCGTAGGACCCCATAACCTTGAAGTCCGTGACCGGGAATTTAGAGTCAAGCTGTCTAGAATGAAACCAGGAATAATGAGCTGAAGGATTTAGTATGCTGGGCCTGTTGTGAACCCAGTGTGAGGATTCACCATTCCGGCGGTTCTGTCCCCTTAACCCTCACCGTCCGTCAGGCACTCAAAGAGGGCATCTCAGCGGTGGTTCGCACGTGCGGCGCGCGGGCAGTGCACGGGCTCCATCTGTCTCCGCGGTTCCCGTGTCCAGTGTGCGTTCTCCCCCCAGCGGCAATGACGTGCGACGCATGCGTGGTGCGCACTCTCCTCGGCGTTCTGAGGTTTCCGCCCCCCGACTCTTTCCCCGCTCTGACGACGGAGGTACGCGGCACAGTGGTCACACACGTCCCTCCCATCTCGCCTCGGGTCCCACCTCCGATCTCCACCCCCGCACTGACGCGGGTGCCATGGCGCGCACGAGTGGCGAGTGACCGGGTCGCCAGCATGATGCATGGGTTACGCGTGGAGCGCGCGTGCATTCTCTAGAGGTCCCACCCCCACTCCTAATCGGCTGCACAATAGGATGCACCTGCACGATCCAGCAGCCTATCAGTGAGGACTTCTCCACTTCCTGGTTGCCTCCCATTGGAGGGAGATCCAATTTATAGGCTTTCTGAGCTCTCCTTTTTTGCTGAGCATAACCTCTGTTTTGTGACTCTGTATCTCACTGCATCCTGTACCTTGCTTTGTCTTCCTCTTAACCTTGCTGCCTGACCCTGCCTTGGACTTTGGACTTCGTGTTACTCTCCTGCGCTGACCCTGGCTTTGACTTTAAAACGACTATACTCTCTCCAATCCTGATCCCCGCTACGTACCGCAACGATCCGCTACTCTCCTCTCCTAGACCCGGCAAGTACCACGTTTACGCTGTCCTCTCTAACCCTGACCCAGCTTGCAAAACTATCCTACACTCTAGACGCGCCCTCGCGGTCGGCGTTCTATACCAATCCCTACCTTAGCCCCGCGGTCGCGCCTCGTTTGTGGTGAGCTACGCGTTACAGTATGCTCGGCCCAATAAACTTTGACCCCGCTGAGGTAGGAAGAGTCCTGAGCACGCAAGCCAACGTTCTGTCTAGCATCGGAAACAAATTAGAATCTAGTGACCAACACCTGAGGACCCTCCAGGAGGACTTTAAGACCCTGTCCCTTACTACAAGGGCCACACATGGACCCCTCGCAGTTGGGCACTAGTACCATGGCCATGCCTTCTTGTCTGTCCGAACCTCGGCTTCCCACAACCAAAACGGTATGGCGGGGAGCCTCACGAGTGTCGGGGTTTCCTTAATCAATGCTTCATCCATTTTGAGATGAATCCTTCCTGCTTCACTTCTACTCATTACAAGGTAGCCTACATAATCTCTCTTTTCATAGATGATGTACTTGCCTGGGCTTCTCCTATCTGGGTGTGAAGATCTGACCTCACCCAAAGCATAGGAGCCTTCACCAAGGAATTCCGCAGGGTGTTCGATACACCGGGTCGAAAGGTATCTACAGCTTCTGCTTTATTCTATATCTCATAGGGTAAACGGCCAGTCGCTCGTTATGCAATCGAGTTTAGGACCATTGCCGCAGAGACGGGCTGGAACGGAGAATCTTTGTCTGCTGCCTTCTGGCAGGGTCTGTCTGAAACCGTGAAAGATGAACTTGCTACTCACGACCGGCCCACCAATTTGGAAGACCACCGCCTTCAGGAGAGCAGGACAGAGAGAAGACTTCATCGCACGGCTCCTATCAGAATAAGCCCCAGCCAGGTGAGCCAGTTCGAACTACCTGTCATAGACTCATCTGAACCTATGCAGTTGGGAGTCACTACTCTCTCATGCTCAGAGAAGCAACGCCGCATAGATGCTGGTCTTTGTCTGTATTGCGGGGGTCCTGGACACTTCACATTCTCTTCCCCCAACAAGGCGGGAAATGTAAGGTTCCCATGCGGTCTAGGGGAATCTCATTGGGAACGATCTCATTATCCCCTATAGCCACTTCTAATCCCACAAGGATCCTTGTGCCTATCTCTCTGTCAAGTGAGGGATTCCCTGTCTCCACATTGGCCTTTCTTGATTCTGGATCTGGTGGCAACTTTATTGATCAGAACTTTGCAGAGAACCATATCCCTCTGATGTTGCAGTCACGTAAATGTAGTTATTGAGTTGTCCAATCAACAGAATTACTTATTATATAACACAAATATTCCATGTTGTTAAGATTCACACTCAATAGATACCGTTTCAGTGTTGTTAAATTAGTCATGCGCAATTGTATTTCAGACATACAGTAACATTCATTATGGCTTTGATGTCAAAATTGAATGTGTTACTGACAATGAAATCAACACGCATTGTTACAGCAAATGATGTCAACAATATCGTAGATGTGACAATCAATTCATGTTGTCCTTATTTGTCCCCTGGACACATGTCAGGACTTGACGATTCACCGTGTATGTCTTTTGTTAGAGATGTTGAGAGTCCGGAATTAAGCCATCATCAACCTGCTAGCACACATCGTGATACTGTCCATAAAGAGCATTTGGCCTCAATAGAGCAATCTGAAGTTCATTTTTGAAAAGCCAAAGTTCACGTCATCAACAATTGATGTGTGTTCAAGAAAGAATTGTAGCTGAAATCAAAAATATAAAAGGACTCTTACTATAGAATACAGCAGAATTTAACATTCTCAATAGCTCTATGCAATCTATTGCTGCAAGTTTCATTAAACAAAATTAGAATCGTGCCTCTGCAATTGCCTCGGAAGTACGCATTCCTGCCTCATCAGAAGTTGGATCCTTAGATTGTGCCTTGTCTATGCAGCTTCGGCTATATCCTCTACTTTTAAACTTATGACGCATGATTACAGATTTTTCTTCAAAATTGGCATCCGTGGAACAATTACGTTTTGCTCTTAACAATTGTCCTGTTGGAATTCCCTGTATCAGCTTAGGGTGGTGGCTAGTTGCTATCAATAGATTGTTACTGTAGTTGCAGTTTTCTTTGTATGAACCGTTGTCTGCACTGGTCCATCTTTGTCCTTCATGATCTCTAAGTCCAGAAAGACAATCTTATTGAGATCTATTTCACTCATCAATCTTAAATTGAAATTGTTGTTATTGAGTATTTTGACAAAGGTATGGAACACTAACTCTGTACCCGTCCACAACATCAACACTTCATCTATATAGCGTGACCATAATTCTATGTGTTGGGTGTGGAGGGATATCGCTTGACAGAAAATGTGAACTTCTTCCCCCCATCCTAAGTAAATATTTGCATACGTTGGTGCACATGTGGTTCCCATGGCTGTGCCTTGCAGTTGGTGATAATATTTGTTATGAAACAAGAAATAATTGTGGGAAAGTACATATTTTAATAAATCCATGATGAAAGTGTTGTGATTGGATAATTCAAGTCCCCTAGTTTGTAAAAAATGGGATACAGATGCCAACCCTGCTGGATGCTAGTATATAGCGACTCCACATCCAGTGATGCCAAATACAGTAGGTACTGGGTAAAATCTGAATACCATTTAACTTCTTAAGGACCTCTGTGGTATCCTTAGTATATCAAGGGAGACTGATTACAAACTGTCTATGGAATCAACTTCCTTTAACAGAACTAATTCAGTTAGTTCTTTAAGAGCCTTTCTTTCAGTTGGAGACCTATTGTCCTATACACCTCTATTAATTAGCTTTTCCAAATCTTTAGTCACTAACTTTAAGAAAACATCTATATTTGAATTAGAACCAAGGAAAGTCATAAATTGACTTTGAGGCCTCAAGTTCAAAAAGGGACCTTGTCCTGGTTCTCTCAAGATGTCAGATTCTTGGCAAATTAGATCATGGAGATTTTGTATGTCTAGATCACTTAAGGAGGTCATCAAATCTGGGGATGATGATAATTTTCCCCTACGTTTGTAGAATTTATGAAGGGCCAATTTAAGTTCAAACAGATTTAGATCCTTAATCCATTCGAACGTTTTAAAGTTACAGGCTGGGGTGAAGGAGAAGCCCTTTATGAGGACATTAAGTTGATCTATAGTTAATTGAACATTGGTCAGATTAACTACTTGTAGTTCATTTTCTATATGAGTGGTAGTTAGAACTGACTCCTCCTCCTCCCTCTATTTCTCCCCCTATAACCCCAAACTTCGCGATCTCCTAGATTAGCCCTGTCCCCTTCTTGTCTTGCCCCTTTTTCTCAGTGATCTTCCCCTCTTCCCATCCTGGGTATACCTAAAAAATGTCTGGTATCTCTAGATTCAATTTGATTTGTATTGCCTTGAGAGTTAGGGCCTCATTCAGAGAGGGTTGATAAAAATTATCGCCAGGGCATTTAAAATGCTATTTTTTTGGGTGTTGCTATCACGGTATTCAGAAAGGCTCGATTACCTGTGAGCAAAATTCCCAAAATGGGCGAGTTGCTGCCAGCGAGAGCATCGAGCCTCTGAAAAGGCCTGAACCGGCGATTAATTTCTGCTGCAGAGTGAGCGGCTCTGAGAGAGCCGCCTCTCCCAGCTGAAATGTCGCCCGAAAATTATTTATTTAAATATACATTTCTTTCATAGGGTATATGTGCAGGGGGTCTCCGGAGCTGAACCGTGTTGGTTTCAGGACCAGGGACCCCCTGCTTCCCGAGATACAGGCCCCTTTATGGGGTGCCGGTATCTCCTATGCAAGGAAATGTCCCGGTCACGTGATGCGGGACATTTCAATGCAGAGGGATACCGGCACCCCATAAAGGTGCCTGTATCTCGGGAAGCAGGGGGTCCCTGGATATAAAACCAACGTGGTTCAGCTCTGGAGATCCCCTGCACATCTACACTATGAAAGAAATTTATATTAATAAATATTGTAATAAACATCAATACACGCCCCCCCTCCGCCCAAACCCATACAGTACAGTAATGGGAAAAATAATTATTATCCAGATATGGATAATAGATTATTTGCCCATTATTAAACACTGCATTAGCATACAAAAATAAAGTAAATAAATACAGTTATACTTACCACAACAGCAGGACCCTCTGTCCTCTGTAGCAAGAAAGCATATATACATCATAAAGACATTCTAATGGCCCCTAACCCCTTAATCACCTTAGCGGTTACTAAGCACTATAGGCATTAAGGGGTTAACCCACTCTGACCCGATACAAACCCGGGAGGCCTAAGCACCCACCCCTGACTCACTATACCCACACTGTACCCATTGAGAAGTATAGTGGTACATCATAACCATATAATAATAATATGGGCATGATAAGCCTCTAAAGCACTCAATGGGCACCCTAATTACAATACATTAATACACAAGACACACAATAATAAAACATAACTAAACTCCAAATAACCACACTTCACTAAATAAAAACAGTTGCCAGATAATCCAATCAATACAAGCAATAACAACATCAACATTGAATTAATTAAACCATTAACCAATCAAACCAATGAATTCCTAAACCAGCGCAAAATGAATAGTAACACTAACCAATCCAAACAATGAATTACTACAACATTAATGAATTTAAACAGTAAAATACAAAGAAAGAAATTCTAACAATATCTGAACTAACCATAAAACGCATTAGCTAACATAATATAACATTAACTACAAACGAACACCAATCGCAAACTTTTATTAGCATTAAGCATGAAAAAACAAACAATCACATCCACATAATTAACTGAAATAAAAAAAAGCAACAGCAATACAAAGCCAGAAATGTCCCCCAAATATTGTCATAATAATGTATTAATCTGTACCCTAAAGTGGTACAGATTAATATATTATCAGTCAATGTGCCTCCCCCAAAAAATCAAAAAACACATCCAAAGAATAAACCTGTAAAAAGAGACATTTACAAACATTCAATATATTACTTACCATTAGAAGCGGTGGCCCTCCGACTCCCGGGGTAACAGGAAGCTCACGTACCTTGAAGGCCTCCAACAGCATCCGATGCCATCCGCCATGAAGATTCGGATCAGGTACCCAAATCTTCTTTTTTCTTTCTTTAATCACCTTCTTCTATCTTCATCTGTAACCATTTCTTGATCTTCTTTATCTTCTATCTTCTTGTTGTAATCCAAAAAGCCCCATGGTAGATCCCAACCGATGTTGTCTCGTCGTCTTCTTGGGCTCAAATGAGGCGTCACGGCCTTAAATAGGGCTTGTGACGTCACATTTAGCCTCCAAATGGTTAACAGCCACCTGATTGCTGTTAAAACCATGTTCCGACTTTAATTTTTTTTTTGACATGACGTCAGTTAAAGGGAATGATGCCAGCCAATCAGAATGGCTGTGCTTCATTTGCCTTTAAGATGACGTCACGAAGCCGGCGTCACATGGTATTTCAGCCAATCAGATCATGGGAACCAATTCCACACAAAGGCTGAAATACCTTGTGACACAGCGGCCATCGTGGTCTAAGGTCGGTGTATTCACATCCACATCTCAGCCTCGCGGTCCGGTCCAGTTTTGTGGCGAGCACGTCCGTTACAACTGGTGAGCTCTGCAACACATAAAGGCCCTGTCGTCCATGGAAGACAACAGTGATGGATGATCATAGGATCCTTTCCATGGTAAAGAAAAAACCCTTCACAACATCCAGCCAAGTGAAGAACACTCTCCACGAGGTAGGCATATCATTATCCAAGTCTACCATAAAGAGAAGACTTCATGAGAGAAAATACAGAGGGTTCACCACAAGGTGCAAACCATTAATAAGCCTCAAGAATAGAAAGGCCAGATTAGACTTTGCCAAACAATATCTAAAAAAGCCAGCCCAGTTCTGGAACAGCATTTTTTGGACAGAACTAAATCAACCTGTACCAGAATGATGGGAAGAAAAAATTATGGAGAAGGCTTGGAACGGCTCATGATCCGAAGCATACCACATTATCTGTAAAACATGGTGAAGGCAGTGTGATAGCATGGGCATGCATGGCTTACAATGGCACTGGGTCACTAGTGTTTATTGATGATGTGACAGAAGCAGCTGGATGAATTGTGAAGTGTATAGGGATATATTGTCTGCTCAGATTCAGCGAAGTTGATTGGACGGCGCTTCACTTTACAGATGGACAATGACCCAAAACATACTCCGAAAGCAACCAAGGAGTTTTTTTTAAGGCAAAGAAGTGAAATATTCTGCAGTGGCCGAGTCAACCACCTGATCTCAACCTGATCGAGCATGCATTTCACTTGCTGAAGAAAAAACTTAAGGCAGAAAGACCCACAAACAAAAAACAACTGAAGACAGCTGCAGTAAAGGACTGGAAAAGCATCACAAAGGAGGAAACCCAGCGTTTGGTGATGTCCATGCATTCCAGACTTCAAGCAGTCATTAGAAAAGTAGTAGTTGTGGTGCTTAAGAGTTATGACCAATCCAATAAGCAACAAATGAAAACATCATAATGCCATTTTTGAGAATCCATGTGACGATGGAGTACTAGGGATCTTTCATCGATCGCCACAATCTGTAACGGAATCTCCAACGAGCGAAGGGGAATTGCGTGCTGCTTGGAGAACGATAGATTGAAGAAATTACTGACTAACTTCCTTGCGGGATGAAACGCGTCAGAGGTTATCTAGTTGCATGATGTTTGTCCATCTACTTCAATAAATAGACGTTTTTTCGTTAGAGCTGCATGTTGGTTTTACCTGGTTACCTCAGTGCACCGCTTTTCTTGTTTGCTGTTCCGGATACCTCAGCTGGTTGCACGTGGATTTCACACACAGTCGCAGGCACCTATTCCGGTCCTCTACAGTGGGACAAACCGGACACAGCGTGACAGCAGGTACTTTATTGGTAGAGTGGGTCGAGGGTGTCATAGCATCAGCCAGGCTGTTCCTATTCAGGATGGTCGGCGATTCTTAAGGGCACCCGTTATTACCCCTCCACCCAGCCTGCTTTATTTGCTGCTGGATTTTCTATCATGCTATTTCATTAAGTGCCTTACCTGTGTGTCTCTGATTACTAATGGACATATTATCCATGCTCTAGCCCTTGAGCACTGGCGGCAGCTTACCCTTGCATTATTTCCTCTGAGGAAATTAGTGGCTGCTCCGGAATTCACGAAGGCCTGAGTGGAGACTGAGGCAGAACCCCATGAGAAGGAAACCGGGACACAAGAATCCGGGAAGACACAGTGGGAGGAGGGATGATAGAGATGTCCAGCATATGCTCCCCCAACTTCACTAGGCATGGGCGATTTCCTGATCTGGCAATAATCGGGCAGTCATGGATCCGGTGACCCTGGGACCCACAATACAGGCACAAGCCCAACGTATGCCTCCTGCTGCTCTCCTGTTTAGACAGTCTGGTGTTACCAAGCTGCATAGGCTAATTATTCGGAGGAGCCGGAGAAACTAAGTTTTGGGCCAACCAAGAAGTTGAACTCTTATCAGCAAAGCACTTCTCGGAGAGGTGTTCCTGCATTCTGAGATCGATCCGAATGCAGAGAGAAACCAACTCTTCAAGGTCTTTAAGGTGGTCCCGGCAGATCAACTCATCTTTTAGTGGTTCTAATAGTCCCTGCCAAAAGGCTGCTACCAGGGCTTCATTATTACAGCCAGTTTCAGCCACGAGGGTGCAAAAGTCAATGGCGTACTGGCCTACCGTGCGAGTTCCCTGGCGGATCTGCAGGAGTGAAGCTGAAGATACCCATTCTGGAGCGTCACACACCAATTTGAAAGTACGGATGAAGGCAGGAGAGTCGTTGATCAGGGGCAAGTCCCTCAGAGCAGGGAGGCCCAGGCCAGTGCCTCGCCAGTGAGAAAATAAATTATGTAGGCCACTTGGGCTCAGTGCCTGGAGAACATGGATGGTTGCAATTCAAATTGGATAGAGCATTGATTAAAAAATCCACTGCATGCCATAGGGTCCCCACCATACCGTAGAGGAGTCGGGGTCCGAGGATCTCTGATTGCTCGGGATAACGGGAAGCGGTATTGTAGCCGCATCTGCAGCCTCCAAGTCCGGATGATGTATGCCAATGTGGGTGACTAAGTCCTGCACTGCATCACACATCCGTGCCAGTTGTTGCTGTTGTAGGGAGAGGCGTTGCTCATGATCCCCCAAGTACTATGGTGAAAAGGCATATTTTTGTTTTTGTCCAAGATTCCTTCATATGTAAATTTTTATTTATTTACAAAATGTATATTTCTGTTTTGTGTGTGTGTGAATTTAAAGCAGCAATTGAAACAATATACTGAACTACATGTTTTTTTTTGAAACATCAGTTCTGTACTAAACGAAAATACTTTTAGCATTTAAAAAAATAATAATTATTTAAATAATTTTGGAATGTTTCTAATGTTGGAAGCATTTGCAAAGTGACAGCCCACTTCGCCTTCTGATAGGCTCTGGCTCTTGAGCCCTGCCCTCTCTCTAGCAGTGCACCAAATTGTATTTAGTAACTGCCCACACAATCAGATTCCAGGACTACATTTCCCACAATGCTGTGCAATACGTGAATGTAATAACCCTGATTAAGCGATCTATTACAGGAGAATGGATCGATCTTGAGCTTAGCTGATCACTTGTCATTGTGCAGATTGTATTGATGCACATATTGAATTGAAAAAACGAATGTTGTTTCTTTGAAAAATGTTAACTTGAAATGCAGCTTTACACATCAACACGCTTTAATGATTTAGTACCAATTATCCTTAATCGCAAAATGCAACTCCTATTGCTGACTGTTGCGTACGTGACAATTAGTGGCATTATAAAGATCTGTTTTACTTTGGCTTACCAAGTTATATGAATATTTACGTCACATGTTAGTAAAAATGGATAATGAAAAAAGGATTGCAATAGAAAGTAAGATCAACCCTAAAAAGTTCTTTAAGTAACTTAATAACAAAAAAATGAGAAAAGAAAATATAGGACTCTTTCAGTATGAGATGGCTAGGCAGATTATTGGAGATAAGGAAAAAGCAGAGGTATTAAACAAATTCTTTGCCTCTGTGTTTACCAGGGAAGAATCAATTTCAATAGTAGTGCTGCAGGAGGGAGCCACAACCTCCATATTAATGAACTTTAACTGAGGAAGAAGTTCATAAGGGGCTTGAAAAAATTAAAGTAAATAAGGCACCTGACCCAGATGGTATACATCCAAGAGTTCTCAAGGAGTTAAGTTCAGAAATAGCCAAACCATTATATTTAATATTCAAGGACTCCATTTCCACAGACTCAGTACCACAAGATTGATGTAAAGCAGATGTGGTGCCTATATTTAAAAAGGGAGCTAGATCACAACCGGGGAAATACAGACCTGTAAGCCTGACATCAATAGTGGGGAAGCTACTTGAAGGTTTAATACGGGATAATATTCAGGAATATCTAATGGAAAACAAAATCATTAGTAATAGTTATCATGGATTTATGAAGGATAGATCATGCCAAACTAACCTTATTTGTTTCTTTGAGGAGGTAAGTAGGAATTTAGACCAGGGTAGTGAAGTTGATGTGGTCTACTTAGATTTTGCAAAAGCTTTTGATGCCGTTCCACACAAGAGGTTGGTGTACAAAATAAAGAAAATTGGACTTAGTAATAATATATGCACCTGGATTGAAAACTGGTTGAAGGTTAGACAACAGAGGGTTGTCATAAATGGAACTTTTTCAGGTGGGGCTAAAGTCATGAGTGGAGTACCTCAGGGATCGGTACTGGGACCCCTGCTTTTAAACTTGTTTATTAATGACCTTGAGGTTGGTATCGAGAGCAAAGTCTCCATCTTTGCTGATGACACTACATTTTGGAAGGTAGTAGAATCAGAGCAGGATGTAATTTCTCTCCAGAAGGACTTGGAGAGACTGGAAACATGGGTACGTAAATGGCAGATGAGGTTTAATACAGATAAATGTAAGGTTATGCATTTAGGATGCAAGAATAAACAGGCGACTTACAAATTAAATGGGGATAAATCCGGGGAATCCTTGATGGAGAAGGATTTAGAAGTGCTTATAGACAGCAGGCTTAGCAATAGGGCCCAAAATCATGCAGTAGCTGCAAAGGCAAACAAGATCTTATCTTGCATTAAACGGGCAATGGATGGAAGGGAAATAAACATAATTATGCCCCTTTACAAAGCATTAGTAAGATCACACCTTGAATATGGAGTACAATTTTGGGCCCCACTCCTTAGAAAAGACATTCTGGAACTAGAGAGTGCAGAGAAGAACCACCAAATTATTAAGGGGATGGACAATCTATCTTATGAGGAGAGGCTAGCTAAATTAGATGTATTTACATAATAAAAGAGGCGTCTAAGAGGGGATATGATAACAATATACAAATATTTTCAGGGACAGTACAAGGAGCTTTCAAATGAACTATTCATCCCAAGGGCAGTACAAAGGACTCGGTGGCATCCCTTTAGGTTGGAGGAAAGGAAATTTCACCAGAAACAAAGGAAAGGGTTCTTTACAGTAAGGGCAGTTAAAATGTGGAATTCATTACCCATGGAGACTGTGATGGCAGATGCAATAAATTTGTTTAAAAAATGTTGGACATCATTTAGAAAGGAACGGTATTCAGGGATATAAGTAAACATGGGAAGAATGTTGATCCAGGGATTAATCCGATTGCCAATTGTTGGAGTCAGGAAGGAATTTATTTTTTCCCTTAATGGGGTTTTTTATTTGCCTTCCTCTGGATCAATAAGTAAGTATAGATATAGGATAAAGTATCTGTGGTCTAAATTTAGCATAGGTTGAATTTGATGGACATACGTCATTTTTCAACCTCATCTACTATGTAACTATATGTTATAAAAATATCAGGTTATGATGATTTAGAATTGCTAATTAACACATATTCATTTTTTGTAGACACACAAGGAGTTTATTACTTAATTATTTTTTTTAACACCTTTCATTATTAAAGTCACGTGCCAAAATGACATAGCTACTTAAAGGAAGCCAATTGAACACTTGCTTCGAGGTAGAGATGGCAGATGGAGAGATGGATATGAAGATGAGATATATTATGATGAGAAGGAGAAGACTGGCTTTGAAGGAGAGACAGAGGAGAGAGGAGAGGGACAGGATGGAAGAGGGGGGTGGGAGAGGAGAGAGGCGATGCCCCATCCCCGTTTATATCATGAACGCACACTTTTGGAGGGGCTTACTGAGGAAGAAATTATTAGAAGATATCGCTTAAGTTCAGCATCAAGTTCAGCTCTTTATGAAAAGTTAAGAGAAGATTTAAATTTCGTAACAGCCAGAGTTCGTGCAGTCCCTGGGCTTGTTAAAATGCTGTGCAAATTAAATTTTCTTGCATCTGCGTCTTTTCAGACAACTGTGGGCATAGTAGGCGGGGTCTCGCAGTCAGCATTGTCACGGGCCTTTAGTCAATTTCTATGTGCACTGACTAGATGCGCTAGGAACTATATTCATTTTTCTAGAGAGCAGACAGAGTGGCTGGAACTGAGAAATAGCTTTTATACCATAGCTCGACTACTATGTGTGATGGGTGCAATCGATTGCACCCATGTTGCCTTGATCCCGCCTAGTCTGAATGAGCATGCTTACCATAACCATAAACACTTTAACTGCATTAATGTGCAGGTGGTATGCGATGCCAATATAAAGATTCTTAATGTGGAGGTCTCGAACCCACTCAGCGCTTTCTCAGATTCGCCAACTACTACAGAAGGTTCATGTAACAGGGACTTATCCCTGTTAAAGAAACGTGCCTCTAATCCAGCAGTGTGCTGGTTAATTGCACACCAGCAATTAGTCAGACTCCACCTGGCTGATTAAGACTCTGTTAGAAAAAGCCTGTTTCCAGAAACAGGAAGAAGATTTTCCTCAGTACACAAGGGTGCTGACAAGAGGAAAAAGGTCTTATAGAGGTCTTAGAGTCTTAAGAGGACCTACATTCATGGACACAGGGGACCCAGGAACCTACTAGAGACTGACATGAAGGGCCACCTGCTTTAAGGTATATCTTGAGACTTTGGGGAATAGGGTGGTAATGGGATTATCTCTCCAGCCGGCAGAAAGGGACTGGGGAAGTAAGTTAGCCCTTACACAGGGATAGGTGTTTGTTGTTTTTGTATATTTCTGTTTGCTGTGCTATTTAAAGGAACAGGCAATAAAGCCTTTTTTTTAATTTTACCTTAAAACGGTCTCCATTGCATACCTCTGTACACATCTCTTACAGTTGATTAAAAACGTCTCCAAGGTGGTGAGTCCCATTACGGCTCTTACGAAATGGGGCGAATCCCAAGAAGTGGACACCTGAGGCAGTACAGGCCTTCGAGAGACTGAAGTCTGCTTTCTTGTCTGCCCCGATCCGGGTCCAACCCGACCCCTCTAAGCCTTTCGTAATAGAAGTAGACGTATCCGATGTGGTGGCTGGGGCCATCCTATCCCAACGGCAGGAGATTCAAGGGAGATTACACCCCGGCACCTTCTTTTCTAAGAAATTTTCTTCCACCGAGAGAAAGTACGATGTTGGGAACCGGGAATTGCTTGCTGTAAAATTAGCTCTTCAAGAGTGGTGAAATTTTTTGGAAGGTACCATGCAGCCCATCACTATATTAATGGATCCCAAGAATTTGGAATATATTGAATGTGCCTAGAGACTCAGGACTCAACAGACGAGGTGGGCTCTCTTTTTTTTTTACACGCTTCGATTTCATTATATCCTTTTGACCAGGCTCCAAAAATGTCAAAGCAGACGCACTGTCTCGACAATTCTCTTTTGAAGACTCTGACGAAAGGGACAATAGGCCCATCCTTTCATCATCTCAGATTATTTTGTCAGTTTCATCCGTCCTATTATAATGGATTTCGCAAGCACAGGTTATTTATTTGTTCCTCTCCAGTTTTGTAGTGGTGTTGCAGTGGAGTCACCAATCCAAGGTAGCTGGTCATCCGGGAGTTAGGAAGACCACGGATTTCATAGAGCGCCTCTTCTGGTGGTCAGATATTCGCAAGGACGTTAAAGACATTGTAGCCGTTTGTGCTGTCTGCACTCAAGCAAAGGTACCACAGAGTCGGCCTTGTGGGTTGCTTCATCTTCTGCCGGTTCCTACCAGACCATGGACCCACTTGTGTATGGTCTTTATCGTAGAGTTACCGACACCTAAGGGTATGATGACCATTATACACTGGCGACACACTTTATTCGAGCTTGGCTAGTCCCACGAATTCGGGTATACCCGGGTGTATTGAGGTTTGTGACTGTTTTCTGCCCCAGTACATTGAGTTATTTTCCAAGCAGGGATTGAAGCATTTTATTCCCGCTGGCTGCAATACTGCACAGTATATATATATAAACTGCATTACAATTCATGAATTTATGCCATCTGGTAGACACGCGAAGCATTGCAGCCTATTAAATCCTAATCATTATCATTTAACAGATCAGCCGCCCATCAGCCAGGCATGAACCCAGGCTGGGAAGGCAAATGCAACGGGGCTTGTCAGAGGTTAGGAGTGGCGCATTCCAGGTATCTGCCAGGTACATACCGGGTATTTGCTCGAATAAAGTGTGTCGGTGCAGTAGTAGTGTCGATCATCATACCACCCTCAGTCCAATGGCCTCACGAAGAGGACTAATCAATCCTTTGAGCAATTTCTACGTTGCTTCGTCTCTGAAAGTCAGGATAACTGGGTGGATCGTCTTTCTTGGGCAGAATTTGCACGGAACTCATTGAAAACCGACTCTACACAAGAGTCCCCATTCTTCTGTGCCTACGGGTACCATCCTTCTGCCCTCCCATCATTTGTCCCCCGCTCTGGAGTTCCTGCGGCGGATGACAAGGTCCAGGAGCTACAGTCTCCGTGGAAGAGGATTCATGACAACCTAACTAAAGCCTCCCTTCAGCAGAAGGATCATGTGGATAAGCGTGTGGCAGCCAGCTCCACAGTTCCAGGTTGGAGACCAACTATCTGGTCTGGCTATCTACCAGGAACATCCATCTGAAGATTCTTTCCCAGAAGCTTGGGCCCAGATTTATAGGTCCCTACAAGATTGCAAAACAACTAAATCCTGTTGCATTTAAATTGGAGCTACCGGATAACTTAAGGATTCCCCCGGTCTTCAATGTGTCACAACCAAAGGCTGTGGTCCACAACAACGTTTCTGCTGCTCCCACCCTTCCAGGACCAGTCCTGGTGGATGGTCAAGAGGAATATATAATTTGCCAGATTCTGGATTCCCGTAAATCCCGTAAATCTCGAGGTAGTCTCCAGTACCTTGTATCTTGGAAGGGATACGGTCCAGATGAGATTTCCTGGGTGAAGGCTGGTGATGTCCATGCTTCCTCCTTAATCCGCGGTTTTCCACCGGAAGTTCCCTGACAAACCCGTTTAATCATCCGTAGATTGATTCTGGAGGGGGTGGTGGGTACTTTAAGGTTTGGCAAAATCCATGCCGGGTTTTCAGAGTCCAGTCCAGGATTTTGCGCTTGCTCGCGCAAGGATGATGAAGGATGAACTCGCGACTCAACCTCGGCCTGAGACCTTGGAGGATCTGATTTCCCAGTGTATACGGGTGGACCAGCGCCTGCAGGAGAGACGTCATGAAAGCCAGTGTCCCAGGTTTGTCATGCCTGTATCCTTCCCGGACCCTTATATGCCTTTCAGGAGTACCCCGGCTATCTTACCACCCCCTGATACTTCGGAACCAATGCAGATTGGCAGTCTACAACTTCGGGGCCCAGAAAGTGCTCACCGTAGGAACAAGGGCCTGTGCTTTTACTGCAGATCTTCTGAACATCTGGTACGCGGTTGCACCCTAAGGCTGGGAAACGAGCACACCCAGTGAGTAATGTGGGGCTCTCCCTGGGTACCATCTCTTCTTGCCCCCTTTCCAAGGAAGAATTTCCCAAGAGGATCATGTTACCGATTCTCCTCGAGGGCCCAGATTGCCATATAACTACTTCAGCATTCCTCGACTCTGGATCGGGGGGAAACTTCATAGATCAGAATTTTGCCATCCAGAACAAGATTCTGTTGATCGAGAAGAGGTTCCCCATAGGCTTAGAGGCCATTGATGGACTCCCTCTGCAACCGGCCTTTATCTCGCTAGAGACCCCACTGCTCACCTTGTCCATGAAGGATGGTCATTCCACTCCCCCACGGTCCAAGTCATCCTTGGTCTGCCCTGGTTACAGAGACACAATCCGTGCATTGATTGGACGGATCAGTTACCCATTCAGTGGCAGACCTCATCGGAACATCCCAGTCCTTCTTGCCGGCTTGGAGATACCTCCCTCTCTTCCCTCCTCCCTTCGGGAGGCATACGTGGACTTCCAGGATGTCTTCAGTAAGACTCACTCTGACTTTTTACCTCCGCATCGCCCGTACGACTGCCCCATCGATCTGGTTCCAGGTGCGATCCTTCCCAAATCCTAATCATAGCCATTGTCTGTACCAGAGACCACAGCCATGGTGGAGTACATTCAGGAGAATCTCCAGAAAGGATTCATACGGCACTCCACCTCCCCAGCCGGTACAGGGTTCTTCTTCGTGAAAAAGAAAGACGGGACACAGACCTTGCATCGACTACAGAGGCCTCAACCGCATAACGGTTAAGAACCGCTACCCTCTTCCACTCATCGCTGAGTTGTTTGATAGGCTACAAGGGCCCCCCATTTTTTTGAAGCTTGATCTCAGGGGGGGCTTACATCCTCACCCGCATTCGAGAGGGGGATGAGTGGAAGACACCTTCAACACCCGTAGCGGCCACTATAAGTACCTTTTAATGCCCTTTGGCCTTTGCAACGCCCCAACCGTTTTTCAGGACTTTATGGACAAGGTCTTCCGGGACGTGCTAAATGTCTTCGTAATCATCTACTTGGATGACATTCTCATCTTTTCCAAGACCCGCCAAGAGCACATTTTACACACCAGGCTCGTTCTCGCCCGTCTCCGTCTCAATCACATCTACGCCAAACTAGAGAAGTGTCTCTTCCATCAAAGGTCCACAGTCTTCCAAGGCTATATCATCTCCGAAAAGGGGTTCAGTATGGATCCCGAAAAACTGAAGGCCATACTGTAATGGCCTCAGCCCAAGACGCTAAAAGCCATTCAACGCTTTCTCGGATTTTCCAATTATTACAGAAATGTTTTCGTAATTTTTCTACCATAGTGGCTCCCATTACGGCTCTCAACAAGAAAGGAGCCGACCCCTCTGTTTGGTCCTCCGAAGCCTCAGCTGCTTTCGAAACTCTTAAAAGTATCTTAGTTTCGGCCCAAGCGGTGAGCGCGTGTGCGGGTACGTCACCGCCCAGACATTGTGGCGGAGCCCCAGCCGGTACTGCGCGAGGTGAGGGAGAGAGAGAGACAGCGGGAGAGCCTTTAGAAAAACTGCCCCCGAGACTTCCTGTGACGTCACCGAGGATGGTCGGATAGAGACGGAGCTCCCAACACCCTCCCAAGCATTACACCAGAATTAGCAATTCCCACAGCCGAAATTCTCCCTAAAAGTGCCTAAACGTCCCCCTTGAGGTGCAGAAGATGCAGGACAAGAATAAAAGAGCCCAAAACCCGGTTACAAGATTCTTTCCCCCCGCATAGCGGCCGCAGGAGGAGAACTCCGAAAACCAAGATGGCGTCGAGGAGCCCGCGCGGGCGGGAAGGGGAGCCGAAAATGACCAACTTGAACTCCCGGAGCAGGGGCTAAACAAGGAGTATTTTGAGTCCCTCTTCCTCGCGATGAGGAAGGGGTTTCAAAAGGACCTGACGACGGCCTTGGAAGGGCTAAGGTCTGGCTTGAGCTGCCTAGCCCAGCGAACAGAAGTCCTGGAATCTAAAATGGAGGGGATCCTCCAGGCCCAATCTAATTCGGATGACAAAATAATCAGACTAGGCCATGCAATTAATGAACTTTAGGACGCCCTGGAGGATCAGGAGAACAGAGAGCGCAGGCAAAACCTGCTCATCAGAAATATTCCAGAATCTTTATCTCCTGAATCCCTCCAGGCATATCTGCGCAAGATCATTCTAACTCTGGTCCCAGACCTATGGTATTGGGAAAGAACCCGGGCGCTTCTTCTAGACGGAATGTACACAGAATAATAATAATAAAAAGATAATTCTCAGAACATAACAACCTTATGTGGTATATAAGGTTACCATCGCTTTCAGGTCTCTTCCTGTGACTCTAAAACCCCTGTAGGACCTATGCAGGATCCTTGTAAGTACAGAAATGCAAGAGAAAAGGGGGAGTACAGGTTTGAGAAATGATGGGAGAAGTAGATTCATTATAATGTGGGCCAAATATTCCTGAGCTGCAAGAGAAAAGGGGGAGTACAGGTTTGAGAAATGATGGGAGAAGTAGATTCAATATAATGTGGGCCAAATATTCCTGCGAAGGAAGGAGAAGGAAAGTAAAGAGACCTTGATGTGACAGCATTTACACAAGGCCGTGTAAGTGTTTATTATATTATATTCTACACACCATTATCCCCATTTATATTAGCTCAGGAATATTTGGCCCACATTATATTGAATCTACTTCTCCCATCATTTCTCAAACCTGTACTCCCCCTTTTCTCTTGCATTTCTGGTCCCAGACCTGTCAGAGCATGACCAGCAAATGGAGCAAGCGCACCGGGCCCTGGGGCCCAAGCATAATGACCCGAACCGACGAAGAGACGTCATTGTGAAGATGCATTCCTACGCGGCAAAAGAAAGATTAATGTCAGCCAGCAGAGGAATGTCAGGCAGCGCTCCATCGGGTGCATTGACGCAACAAGTTGGACTCTGGGACTGTGTTAATCTGCCTGTACATTGGCGTTTTGGCTGCTGCTTTACTCCAGCTGATTGTGCGGGATAGGAAGCGAGACCTTTGATGGGAGAATCCTTCGCAGTTCCTGGTCGCAGCCTGTTTACCTCTTACCTGATGTACGCTTAACCTTGAAACACTTATTTTATAAACACTGTTTTTTACTATTTCACGATGAGCGTTTTGCGCTTTGTTTTGTTGTTTGTAGAGGAATGGGAGACCTCCGTATCGATGAAGACATGTTACAAATCTATGGCGATCTCTCCAGGTTTCACCATCAGCAGACGGAGGGAAATGAAGCCCTTCACCACCACTCTCAGAGAACGAGGAATAAAGTACAGGTGGGGCTTCCCCTTTAAATTAACGGTCCTCAAAAACGGGCGCTACTTCTCTGTCTCCGATCCAGACGAGTCGCAAGAGTTCCTGAAAGCCCTTTATATTCACCCCCCACAAGGCTGACAGTCAGCCCCCAGGGTCTCAACCATACCAGACCCCGCTGAGACACCACGCACCTCAGAGCGCCTAGCAAGTCAGAGGCAAACCTGAAAATGCCCCTCCATCCGTGGCTGAGAGCTTCTCTGCCCCAAATACAAAAGGAGGATGACTCAACAACAAATGTCTGGAAACACTAACTAGACAAGCAGTCTTCTGAGTTCACACTTACCATCAGTGCCCATCCTACAAATTTGGATGGTTTGGATTACTCCCCCCTTCCCCATCCCACCCAACTCAAGCTTCAAGCCCACTGTCTGCAGAAAATTCCTCGAAAGCTGCAAGAGAAAACCCCTGCCGAAAGGCCCCGCTACCTACTTACTTGCTGTTCCTCCTCTCTTCATAGACTGGGGCTGCGCCTCTGCTCTGCAACCTCTGCTGGGAACTGTAGCAGTGATCAGCAAAAGATCCCCCAGGGTGCCCAAGCTCAGATGTTAGTCTAATCCCCCCCTCCCTCCCCTGCTTCAGTCTCCGTACCACACCCTCCTGCCCCCTACCTTTCCCCCACCGCCCCCCCACACCACTGCCAACATCCCTCCCCCCCGGAATCACCCTGCTCGCGCAACTCCTTCTCCCTCCACTACCCCCTGTCACTCACCCTGCTGTCCGTGAGCTCTGCTCTTCTTTCTCAACCCCCCCGAGCGTTCCCAATGCCTCCGTTTCTGTGAGAGGGAGCTGTGCCCGGTTCTCCGGCGCTCTCGACGACACTTATCGATGGGACACCCCGGCAGACGACCATCCCCTGTGGGTTCCCGAGTCACGCCGTCCGGTTGACTCCGGTTGGCTCTTGTGTGTGTATTTTTTTTATTGTGGGTAGCAGGGGTGGCCGAAGTGGGTATTTGCCCCAACAGTGGTTTGTTTTTAGGGCTTGCGGGTGGGTAGCGGGAGGGCTTAACCCCATCATGACCGTAGCGGTATTAACCGCTAAGGTAATGAAGGGGTTAAGTGCACCCGCAACCCCCCCTCAAGCCCTAAACAACCATCAAGGGCCAAATACCCCCTTCACCCACCCCCGCTACCCACAATAAACCTGACACGGCTGGTTAACCCCTTCATTTATTTATTTATTTATAAAATATTTTACCAGGAAGTAATACATTGAGAGTTACCTCTCGTTTTCAAGTATGTCCTGGGCACAGAGTAAAACAAAATAATACATGGTTACAAATACAGTTACATAAATGAACAAGGTATACATTATATACAAGACATTGCATGCACAGTTAAAGAAAATATATATTATGAGCGTATGAAACAGTTATAGACCAGATTAAAGTGTGAGACAGCCTTAGATTTGAAAGAACTTAAGATGGTGGTGGATATGAGAGTCTCTGGTAGGTTGTTCCAGTTTTGGGGTGCACGGAAGGAGAAGGAGGAACGTCCGGATACTTTGTTGAGTCTTGGGACCATGAATAGTCTTTTGGAGTCTATTCTCAGGTGATAGGTACTGCATGTGGTAGGGGTGAGAAGCTTGTTCAGGTAGCTGGGTAGCTTGCCCAGAAAGTATTTGAGGGTGAGACAGGAAAGGTGAACTTTGCACCTAGACTCTAGTGATGACCAATCTAGTTCTTTGAGCATTTCGCAGTGATGTGTGTTGTAGTTGTATTGGAGAACAAAACGACAAATTGAATTGTAGAGGGTGTCAAGTTTGCTAAGGTGGGTTTGAGGAGCCGAGCCATATACTATGTCTCCATAGTCAATAATTGGCATTAGCATCTGCTGTGCAATACGCTTTCTGACCAGGAGACTTAGGGAGGATTTGTTCCTGTAAAGTACCCCTAGTTTGGCATAGGTCTTGGTTGTCAGGATATCAATGTGCATCCTGAATGTTAAGTGGGAGTCAAACCATAAGCCCAGGTATTTAAAACTAGTGACAGGTGTTAGGGTGGTTTTAGCGTTGGTTCTAATCAGGAGCTCAGTCACTGGAAGCTTTACAAATTTAGTCTTGGTCCCAAATACCATTGTTACCGTCTTGTCAGTGTTTAAAAACAGTTTGTTTTGGGAAATCCAGTTTTCGAGTCTCAAAAAGTCAGACTGAAGTATGTGTTGAAGGTCAGAGAGGCTATGGCTGTGTGCATACAGGATTGTGTCATCTGCATACATGTGTATTGAGGCTTCCTTACAAGCTGTGGGAAGATCATTAATGAACACTGAGAAGAGTAGGGGCCCCAGAACAGAGCCTTGCGGGACACCACAGGTGATATCCAGGGGGTTGGAGTTAGAGCCTGAGATGGACACATGTTGGGATCTTCCTGATAGGTAGGACTGAAACCAGTTTAAAGCATGTTTCCCTATTCCAGAACTCTGGAGTTTGTTAAGCAGGATAACATGATCAACTGTGACAAAAGCCTTTGCAAAATCTAGGAATACTGCACCAGTGAGTTGTCCCCGTTCCATTCCACACTGGATTTCATTGCAAACTTTTAGCAGGGTAGTTACGGTGGAATGTTTGGGACGAAACCCAGACTGGAATTGGCTGGGGAAATTTGTCTTGGTGTAGAAATCGCTTAATTGGGAGTAGACACATTTTTCCATAACTTTGGATAGAATTGGGAGAAGTGAGATTGGCCTGTAGTTTGAGACAGTGTTTTTGTCCCCACTTTTGACAACTCTGGCAGTTTTCCAGGTCTTAGGGATATGGCCTGCAGACAGGATAGAGTTGACTATGGACGCAATTGGTTTGGCAATGGCTGGGGCACCAAGTCGTAGGAACCTAGATTGTAGTAAGTCGGGTCCACATTGGCTGCTTAGTTTTAATTTGAGGAGCGCTTGTGTAATCTCCTCTTCAGATACTGGGCTAAATTGAAAATTGTGGGCAGTGTTGGGAGGGGGTGGGACTATAGGGGTACTCCCAGGATGAGATTCAGGTTTGGGGTTTGTGCTGAGTTTCGCTAATAAGTTAGTGGCACACCCCACAAAGTAATCATTGAATGCATTTGCAATGTCAGTGGGGTTTGTCAGAGTAATATCCCACTTAGTGATATTACTTGGTTATTGATGGTTAGGAGCCTGGAATATATTGTTGATAACCTTCCAGAAGTTAGCTGGGTTTGATGTATTTTGGTGGAGATTGTCAGAGTAATATTGTGCTTTTGCATACCTTGTTTGCCTTGTGCACACGTTCCGCAGGCATCTGTAGTGATTGAGATCCTTGGTAGTGCCAGTTACTTTGTAGCTTTTCCACAAGGCATCCCTGAACTGGTAGAGTGCTATAAGGTCAGGTGTAACCCATGGAAGGTGGGCCCCCCGTACCCTTATTTTGCGTAGTGGAGCATGGGTATCGCAGAGTTTTAAGAACTCGGATTGGAAATAGTCGAGCGCAGAGTCAGGGTCGGGAATTAAATCGATTCTGTGCCATGGGCAGTTGGTAAGGTCATCCAGAAACTGTTGTGGGTTAAAGTTTTTAAATGTTCTAGTGAGGAGAACTTTAGGGCTTGAATGGGGCGGTTTAATTTTCCTTACACAGTACACTATTGCATGGTCACTGAAAATATCAGGAAGGATGCCAGAGGATTGGATTCTGCTGGGGTTTGAGGAGAGAATCCAGTCTAGCAAGGAATGGTTATGCGACTTCAGGTTTATTCGTGTGGGTTGGGAAATGAGTTGCGATAGGTTAAGTGACTTGAGTTGTATCTGGATTTTGTGGTTTTTAGGGTCAAGCCAATTGAAGTTGAAATCCCCTAGAACTAGCAGCTCACTCTTCTCATTCAGAGAGGAAATAGAGCCAAGAAACTGGGTGATATCAGTCAGGGATTGTAGAGGGGCTTTAGATGGGCGGTAGATGCCAGCAAGCAAGATGGGCTTAGAAAAGGGGAGGCAGATTTTGCCAACTAGAGTTTCAAAAGAGGGTGGACTTGGTGGGCAATGTAACAGTGTAAATTGTAAGGTGTCTGCAATATAAAATAACACCCCTCCTCCTCTCTTTGACCTATCTCTCCTAAAAATGGAGTATCCCTGAATGGCGATATTTGCATCAGGGGTTTTAGAGGATAGCCATGTTTCTGTAAGAACGATGGCTTTGGGTTTATGCATAAGGCACCATGCCCTTAGTTCGTCCAGTTTGGGCAGCAGGCTCCGGATGTTTATATGGGCGACAGATAGCCCTTTTTGGAATTTAAAGGTGGAATTCTCAGGGGCATGGGACAGAGCTGAAATGGGAGGACCTGGGTTAGTTTCAACATCACCTGCTAGAGAGAGTAATAGTATGAGTAGAAATTTGGGTAGTTGTTTGCAAGTTGTAAATTTGTGGTGTTTTCCATTAGAGTGAGCAGTGGTTGGTGTGCTGGTTTTTAGAGTTCTCCACCAACATTCAGTAGATAGTGCAAGGCTTTTGAGTAGTCCAGGGTGTATGGTGATGTTGGGTGTGGGCAAGGATGGAGGAGTTTGTAGTGGATAGAAGGATTAACATCTCCATGAGGCCAGGAGAAAGAAAAAAGTTAGAAGACATAGCAGGTTCATGATGCCAGAGGTAGGCAGTGCTGCAAGGAGCTGTTGTGAGCAGAGTGAGTGTGTGCAGACTAAACAGCAGGGGAGGGCCTGTACCTTGTCAAGTGTTTTGCTGCATTGCACTGTAGGGTCAATTCAGGGTTTCAGTGTTTTATGCATTCAGTTTTGGGAGAGGCTGCAGTGAAAGAAGTTGTAAAGGGGTGGGGGTTAAACTATGCAGGCTAACAAGCATGGGATCATAGTGTGATCTGAATGGCTTACCGTTTGTTGTCTTGAGTAAAGAGTGTGCAGTAGATCCAGTCCCCAGTCACCTCTAGTCAAACTGTAGTCTAACTGTATTTATCACTTAAAAACCTCACTTTAAATGCCTCACTGCCCAATGCAGCAAAGGTATTGGTATTATACAGAAAAAACAGTCACATGACCCTCCCCCTCCCCAATCAGTCAGCTTGTTCCATTTGGTCAATTAACAGCACAGAGTTAAGAGGAAAAAAAAAACTTTTTACATTCAAACATACTAACTTAAATATCAATTCAACAAGGCCAGATTCAGTCTTATACACAGGGTTTCAACATCAGGAACATACCTGTGAAGAGAATGCAATTAGATCCTTGTCATATCAGCTGAGGTTATTGGTTATTGGTCTTGCATGAAGAAAGTGAGTATATTAACTATATATATATATATATATATTAACTGTAGTCTGTTAGCCGCTAAGGTAATGAAGTAGCCTTTAAATGCATTTTTCCTACCTCGGATGCATGCCGGGGGGCTCCGGTGCTGGTATTAATGGTATCAGCTCCGGAGACCTCCGGCATCAATCCCAGGCAGGAAAAAGGCCTGATTTTTTGTAAGTGCTGTTCCACTGCTCATCCGCAGCCTCTCCCAGCAACTTGTCAACTTTTTGGGGCGAGACGGATTGGGGTGAAAATCTCAATTCTAGAGAGCAGCAAAGCTACTCGCCACTACTAGAATTGAGCGGGTTTCAAAACATGGCTAGTTGCGAAGCAAAGTGCCTTTTCGCCGCGCCGATAGCGGGAAAAAAAACCGCCAACAAACTTGGTTTTTTTTTTTGCTTTTCGCTAATTTTTTGCCCCTTACTGAATCGGGGTATGCATTTTTGCCGCAAAACGGGCGAAAGTGCCTTTGCGCCGCTTACTGCATGAGGCCCTTGGACTCATGGAACAACCACCAAATCTCCTATTTTGGCAGAATTGTTTCCTGTAAAATGAATATCCTCCCCGTTTATTATACTTTTTCCAAATCCTCCCAATAACAATACCATTATCAGAATTGAAAAATATACAGTCCCACATATTCCGATTTATTTGGAAATGGCGCAAACCCAGGGTCCCGAGGTCGGTTATGCTATCCTCAAAGACGAGAAGGGGCTTAGGTGTACCTGACATGGTCAGATACTATCAAGCAGCTCAACTATGCCAGGCGGTTGTCTGGAATAATCCCACGACTTCTAATTGCTGGTTGGCGATAGAATCTCATCACGCATCCCCCACCCCTCCCAGTTATCCTATGGTCCCAAGCAAACAAAGAAAAACGAACCCAGAAATTCAAACTTGGAGCGATGAGATGCACATGGTCCATCTGGCTTAAAAACAAAGGGAAGTATGGCCTCTCAGCATCCCCCTCTCAACTCACCCCCATCTTCGGGAACCCAGAATTCCCGCCTGGGTGCTCCCGCAATCAATTCGGTCAATTTCAGGACGTAAACATTAGAATGGTTGCAGATCTGCTGAAGAAAGAGGATATTCTGTCCTTCCAAGAGCTCCAAGATAAGTATCACTCACACGACTTTCACCTGTTTAAATTTTTACAAATCAGACACTTTATGCGAGCTCTCTCCCAAAACTCTAAATTTCCTGCCCTGACCAAATTTGAATCCCTCTGCCTCAAAGGCGAATACCAAAAAGGACTAATATCCGAGATTTACAGGGGGATAGAGTCGACACTCCCCCCCGCCCCATTCCTATATGCAAAAGTGGACTGCTGATCTTAACATTCAGATGGACATGGAGGACTGGGAGGATGTCTGGGAATCAGCTACCAAAAAGTCGATTTGTACCATAACAAAAGAAAATATCTATAAAATCCTATTCCAATGGTACCTGACCCCGAGCAGACTGAGCCAGATCTTCCCCGGCACACCAGATTTGTGCTGGAGGGGATGTGGTCAAAAGGGAGACATGGATCACATTTGGTGGTCATGTCCGGAGATCCAGAAGTTCTGGACCAGAGTTCAGAAACTTCTGCATGAAACCCTTGGACCCTCTGACGTATGTGCTGTGAAAAACAATAGAAGACCTCCCTTCCCCATTATCCAGGCTATCCTCCTCTATCTTGACAGCCAATAGGTGTTCAATCGCAGCGGCTTGGAAACAAATAAAAGCACCCTCCAAGAGAACAGTTGTTAATAGAATAAATACGGTCATGAGCATGGAAAGGCTCACAGCTATGTTAAAACAGAAGATGCCCCAATTCTACAAAACCTGGGAACCATGGCCTGGCGTCGGGGCCCCACCGCTCCTTCAGATCCTGGCCCTAGCCTGAACCCCAACTAGATTGACAGGAACGGAACCGACTGAACCAGCATCTCCCATCAGCCCTGCCCCTCCCAAGCCCCCCTCGCCCACCCCTCTCTCTCTGTCTTTCCCATCTCTCCCCCTTCCTTTGTTCACCTTTAAACTACCACTAAAACAAAGAAAAAGGTTTATTGGATTGACTTGTATAACCCGCAGTTATATGCCTATGACTTCACTGTTAATTATACAATGCTATTATTTTCTGTATTTCTGCTACAAGTCCCCAATAAAGGAAAAAGATTGTTAAAAAAAAAAAAAGAATTAGAAAAAAAAAAAGTATCTTAGTTTCAGCACCGATCCTTCAACATCCGGATACCTCCCTCCCTTTCACACTCGAGGTGGATGCCTCAGACTCAGGAGCTGGTGCAGTGCTCTCCCAAAGAATGGGTCCTCAAGACAAACTACATCCGTGTGGATTTTTGTCAAATTTTTTTTACCCGGCCGAGAAGAATTATGATGTCGGTAACAGGGAGATTTGGCCATCAAGATGGCCCTTCTAGAATGGCGTCATCTTCTAGAGGGTACCCGGGAACCTATCTCCATCCTCACGAATCATAAGAACCTTTTATACATCAAAGGAGCACGCTGGTTAGGGTCCCGACAGGCTCGGTGGGCATTATTCTTCTCGAGGTTCAATTACGTCTTATCTTATATACACTGGCGACACACTTTATTCGAGCTCGGCTAGTCCCACGAATTCGGGTATACCCGGGTGTATTGAGGTTTGTGACTGTTTTCTGCCCGAGTGCATTGAGGTATTTTCCAAGCAGGGATTGAAGCATTTTATTCCCGCTGGCTGCAATACTGCACAGTATATATATATATACTGCATTACAATTCATGA
This sequence comes from Ascaphus truei, assembly GCF_040206685.1. Lineage (NCBI taxonomy): Eukaryota > Metazoa > Chordata > Amphibia > Anura > Ascaphidae > Ascaphus > Ascaphus truei. The sequence continues at coordinate 129,450,145 of NC_134486.1, forward strand.
ATTTATGCCATCTGGTAGACACGCGAAGCATTGCAGCCTATTAAATCCTAATCATTATCATTTAACAGATCAGCCGCCCGTCAGCCAGGCATGAACCCAGGCTGGGAAGGCAAACGCAACGGGGCTTGTCAGAGGTGAGGAGCGGCGCATTCCAGGTATCTGCCAGGTACATACTGGGTATTTGCTCGAATAAAGTGTGTCGGTGCAGTACCTGGCACCAACAATGTGAAAGCCGATGCCCTGTCTCGGCAATTCTCCCCAGAAGAGAGTTCGGAAGAGATCTCTGAAACCATCCTACCGTCCAAATTTATCATTTCTGCAACCTCGTTTGATGTCCTGGACAAAATCATCAAAGCTCAATCCACATTCCCAGAGGTCTAGTGGTCCCAGAGGGTACTCTATACACTGGCGACACACTTTATTCGAGCTCGGCTAGTCCCACGAATTCGGGTATACTCGGGTGTATTGAGGTTTGTGACTGTTTTCTGCCAGAGTGCATTGGGTTATTTTCCAGGCAGGGATTGAAGCATTTTATTCCCGCTGGCTGCAATACTGCACAGTATATATATATATACTGCATTACAATTCATGAATTTATGCCATCTGGTAGACACGCGAAGCATTGCAGCCTATTAAATCCTAATCATTATCATTTAACAGATCAGCCGCCCGTCAGCCAGGCATGAACCCAGGCTGGGAAGGCAAACGCAACGGGGCTTGTCAGAGGTGAGGAGCGGCGCATTCCAGGTGTCTGCCAGGTACATACTGGGTATTTGCTCGAATAAAGTGTGTCGGTGCAGTACACATCACCGCAATTCCGGCGGAAAATCCTGGAGTGGGGTCATTCCTCCAGAACTGCTGGACATCCCGGCTTTATGAAAACCCTGGATCTCATCGGAAGAACTTTCTGGTGGCCCAAGATGGGGAAAGAGGTTCAGGAATTCACCAGTTCCTGCTCAGTATGCACCCAAAGTAAAACCGCCTGACACAAGCCTTCGGGTCTTCTGCTACCGTTACCCATTCCCGAAGGTCCATGGACACACATATCCATGGATTTTATAGTGGAACTCCCGCCCTCCAAGGGAATGACTACTATTCTCGTCATTGTGGACAGATTCACTAAACAGACGCACTTCGTCCCTCTCAAGGGTCTTCCCTCTTCTCCGGTTCTGGCGGTCTTCCCCAGGGAGGTGTTCAGACTTCACGGCATCCCCACATCCATAGTGTCCGACAGGGGTTCACAATTCATCTCCAAGTTCTGGCGGGCCTTCTGTAAGGATCCGCGCTGTGGGTACTCCCGCTTCCAGCACCTCCTTACCTTGTCTCTGTGCCGCCCAGGCTCCCCAGCGGCGTGCCTCACTCCTCGCGGTCCCCCCCACGGCTGCTCCCGCACTTCCGGGTCACGCGCGTCACTCTTACGGGCGCACGCGGACCCAGGCTTCCTTTTACTGGTGCCGTGACTCCGCCTCCTCAGGTGCTGCACGCACATCACACGCTTCCCTGCTCCATCAGGTCTGCCCCACAGGCACTTCTCCCCTATCAGGTCCACCCTCGGGCCGCTCCTCCGTTCCTACCCTTCCTCTGATAGGTCCCAGCCCCCTATTTAGTCTCCCCTCACCATTACCTCCTTGCTCTGCATAGCTTCTGTACCTTGGTGCTGTCTGCTGTTGCCTGGCCCCTTTTGTCTTTCAGTTCCTGTTCCTGACCCTGGCTATTCTGCTGACCTAGTAGAAAAAACTAGGGTATGACCCCCAAATATCGAGGCCACTAACCAGGCACTATGGAGTGCGTTTGAAGACAGAAGGTTGGACGCCCATTAATTAGTAATATAGGTATAAATATGAATGTAGGGTACCTCCGATACTAACATGGGGAGGGGGTATTGGAACACCGGTAGAGGTACACGGGGACACCTCCCGGGGGGCGCCCCCTAGTAAATCACAGCCCGGCTACCATAAACCTCACCTGTCTCCCCTGTGTACCGCGTGGAGGTCCCTAGGAAAAGCCGTCCCTGTTTGCAGCTCACAGCTTGATCCAGAGACTCTGCAATGGAGGGATCCCGCTGTGGATGGCGTCTGCGTGCTCCAACCGGATGTGACGTCACAAGTAGAAGAGAAAGAATGCTCCCGAGGTTCACAGCACCTTCACTCAGCCAGCGTATGGTATAAAAAACTTTATTAGTAACCAGCACAGTACAGCATGATCACTCTGACGCGTTTCGTCCTATCCCGGACTTTTTCAAAGAGTGCCGTTCATACAAACATGTCCCTGTTCATATAGGGGGTGAGTTAGATCAACAACCAATCAAAATAAAGGTCAATTCAACCTGCACCTGATCAATCAGGAATAGGCTATAATCTAGTGATTGCTCTCATTGCCAAACCCACGACATGGGGGGACATGCACAAATACAAAAATACAAAAATGCATACATATATGAACAAAATAAATAAAAACAGCCTAATGCTGTATAAGGTTAAAAACATAGAAATGAGTGTACTACAACTGCTGGTATTCAATTAATCTATCAATTGATATTACATTAACTATTCATTTACTCTGGTTGAAAGGTGGATATAGTCATAACCTTCATAAAGATAATGAAATATATTCTCTGAACACAGATAATTTATGTATTTGTCAGAACATCTCTATATGCAAAGTGGGTAATTTATCATTATATATATAACACAATATATATTAGTACGATATTAGGGTATATTTCAACACAATGTAGCACACCTTGAACACCCCTCCACAAAGGGCCATTATCCCACCAAGAAGTGCTTAAGCTCCCAGTCTTGGTTGATTCCGGCCGGATGGAGTGTGTTCAAGGTGTACACCCAATACATTTCCTGTTTGTTCAAGACACCTTCCCTGTATCCTCCCCTAGCATGACATGGTATATGCTCAATTGCAGTGAATGAAAAATTATTTATACCTCCTTCAGGGCATCTAGAAAAATGTCTAGGGACAGGGTGTATAGTGTCCTTTCTTTTAATAAGTCTTACATGCTCTGCAATGCGAGTTTTAACTGATCTAATTGTGCGTCCTACGTACATTTTATTACAGCCGCATCTTAAAAGATATATGGTGAAAGCCGTATTACAATTAAGAAACTCCTTTATGTAATGTTTTTTTCCATTGGACTCAACATATTTAGTACTATGAGCATACTTACACATAGAACAATTTCCACATGCAAAGAAGCCCTTAGGGATCCCTTTAACTCTGACAGACTCTGACTGAAAATGGCTAGGTGCAAGATGTGATGCTATGGTTTTAGCTTTCCGGAATGTGAATCTTGGCCCATTTTTTATATATTCTACAATATCCCTGTCCAATGACAGCGTGTGCCAATGTTTGTGTATAATATCACATATTTGTTTGGACTGTCGGTTATAAGTGGTAACAAAATAAGGGCTTACGTCCCCTAGCTTTGGGACTGTTTTTGATATATTCCCAAAATGTTGTTTTTTCTTGTTCTTTTCTAGAAGTACAGAACGATCTAATGTCCTAGCGTGATCAAATGCCGCTTGGATGTCCCTGATGCCATAGCCTCTGGCCTGGAATCTTTCGAACAATACTTCTGATTGTGAATAGAAGTTATCATCATTCGAGCATATACGTCTTAACCGTATAAACTGAGCCTTAGGAATGCCTTTGAGTAAAGACTGTGGGTGACAGCTTTTAGCTGATAACAAATTATTTCTAGAATTGGGTTTACGAAAAATGTCAATTTGGATTTTTTGGTCATGGTCGATGTACAGGAGCAGGTCTAGATAGTTAATACAACTAATGTTATGCTCATAAGTAAATTTAATATTTTTATCATTAGTATTAAGTATATTGATAAATGAATAAAGTGATGATTCATCGCCGTCCCATATTATAATGAGATCGTCGATGAATCGTTTGAAATAAATGATTTGTGAACGATAAATATTACTACTGTGATAGATATGTTGTGCTTCCCATAAACCCATAAATAGATTCGCATATGAAGGTGCGAAACTCGTGCCCATTGCAGTGCCTAACAACTGTAAATAAAAACGTGAATCAAACATGAAATAATTGTGAGTTAATAAAAATTTTATAGATTCTAAAAGAAAAGTGCAAAGTGACGTGGATAATTGTGATAATTGAAGAAAATGTGCAATAGCTGATAACCCGTGATCGTGATGAATAATTGAATAAAGAGAGACCACGTCAAGCGTGACCCATCTGTATTCTTTCTTCCAGACCAGGTCCTGTACATCGACCATGAGATCCGTGGAATCCTTTATAAAGGATGGCAAAGAAAAAACAAGAGGTTTTAGATAAGAATCCACAAAGCGTGATAAACCATCTCCCAAAGATCCTATACCCGCCACTATTGGACGCCCAGGCGGGTTGACCAGGGTCTTATGGATCTTTGGGAGATGGTGAAACACTGGAATCACGGGATGTGGGTTATTTAGAAATTCAATTTCATGTTTGTTTAGAGTACATAGAATTTTTCCAAATTCAATAAGTTCCTCATACTGTAACATAAATTCTGATGTGGGATCTTTTTTCAATAAAGTGTAATTTTGTGGATTCCCCAACTGTCTCAATGCCTCTTCTCTGTATTGAGTAGTTGATAATACAACAAGGGCCCCCCCTTTATCAGCATTTCTAAACATGATGTCTAAAACCATAGCATCACATCTTGCACCTAGCCATTTTCAGTCAGAGTCTGTCAGAGTTAAAGGGATCCCTAAGGGCTTCTTTGCATGTGGAAATTGTTCTATGTGTAAGTATGCTCATAGTACTAAATATGTTGAGTCCAATGGAAAAAAACATTACATAAAGGAGTTTCTTAATTGTAATACGGCTTTCACCATATATCTTTTAAGATGCGGCTGTAATAAAATGTACGTAGGACGCACAATTAGATCAGTTAAAACTCGCATTGCAGAGCATGTAAGACTTATTAAAAGAAAGGACACTATACACCCTGTCCCTAGACATTTTTCTAGATGCCCTGAAGGAGGTATAAATAATTTTTCATTCACTGCAATTGAGCATATACCATGTCATGCTAGGGGAGGATACAGGGAAGGTGTCTTGAACAAACAGGAAATGTATTGGGTGTACACCTTGAACACACTCCATCCGGCCGGAATCAACCAAGACTGGGAGCTTAAGCACTTCTTGGTGGGATAATGGCCCTTTGTGGAGGGGTGTTCAAGGTGTGCTACATTGTGTTGAAATATACCCTAATATCGTACTAATATATATTGTGTTATATATATAATGATAAATTACCCACTTTGCATATAGAGATGTTCTGACAAATACATAAATTATCTGTGTTCAGAGAATATATTTCATTATCTTTATGAAGGTTATGACTATATCCACCTTTCAACCAGAGTAAATGAATAGTTAATGTAATATCAATTGATAGATTAATTGAATACCAGCAGTTGTAGTACACTCATTTCTATGTTTTTAACCTTATACAGCATTAGGCTGTTTTTATTTATTTTGTTCATATATGTATGCATTTTTGTATTTTTGTATTTGTGCATGTCCCCCCATGTCGTGGGTTTGGCAATGAGAGCAATCACTAGATTATAGCCTATTCCTGATTGATCAGGTGCAGGTTGAATTGACCTTTATTTTGATTGGTTGTTGATCTAACTCACCCCCTATATGAACAGGGACATGTTTGTATGAACGGCACTCTTTGAAAAAGTCCGGGATAGGACGAAACGCGTCAGAGTGATCATGCTGTACTGTGCTGGTTACTAATAAAGTTTTTTATACCATACGCTGGCTGAGTGAAGGTGCTGTGAACCTCGGGAGCATTCTTTCTCTTCTACTTGTGACGTCACATCCGGTTGGAGCACGCAGACGCCATCCACAGCGGGATCCCTCCATTGCAGAGTCTCTGGATCAAGCTGTGAGCTGCAAACAGGGACGGCTTTTCCTAGGGACCTCCACGCGGTACACAGGGGAGACAGGTGAGGTTTATGGTAGCCGGGCTGTGATTTACTAGGGGGCGCCCCCCGGGAGGTGTCCCCGTGTACCTCTACCGGTGTTCCAATACCCCCTCCCCATGTTAGTATCGGAGGTACCCTACATTCATATTTATACCTATATTACTAATTAATGGGCGTCCAACCTTCTGTCTTCAAACGCACTCCATAGTGCCTGGTTAGTGGCCTCGATATTTGGGGGTCATACCCTAGTTTTTTCTACTGTGCAAATATTATCTGATGGCCCACCAGGATCACTGTTATTATGGACATTGCATCTACTATAGTGGTATAAGGACTTTAAGCAATAATTAAGGACCAGTGAGGTCGTGGAGTGTGCTGATTCAAGAGCCAGCCAGCGTATGTTTTTTTTATATCATATTTTTTCTAGATTTGGAATAATAAATTTTTTATTGTTTTGCTATTTTTCTACTGTTTTACCTCGGTCTGAGGATATACAATATTGAAATGGAAGAAGTGGATATTGAACTAGAAACTATCAGTGTGGACACATTTGTCAATGCTTGTGGGGACAATACCAAAAGATCTAAAAAAGCTGCTCATTTGTTTGATGAAAGCACGGAGGTTATTTGTGAGGAGCCTTCAGACCTCACACATTATTTTGTTAAATTGGAGAGACTCTTGGTGTCCAATATACGCCTATGGTGGGATATCACCTCACTAAATAATTACATCAGGTGTAAAAGAATTCCAAGGGGATTGCGCATCAAAAAAACACCAACTTTTGGTTTTAATAACATGCAGTTCGAACAAGAATGGACGGACACTTTAAACCAATGTTCTAACAAATTGATGCAACTAATAATTGAGCAGAAAACTAAAGAAAAAGAGGAATTAATGCTTGAAATCAACCTCCTTAGGAATAATTTGAAACCATTTTCCAAAATGGACCAGTTTATTAATAATGATAAGACATTGCTGACTAATATTGAGAGTATAGAGGATTCTATTAGTGAAAAAAAACACAGCAAATTTGAAAGAGACCGTGCAGACTACTTCAAAGGCCAAGTATATTGTTGGCAGAAACCCCAGACTAGAGAGAATACGGGACCTAATATCCCACGAGGACCTAAGACCCAACAAAAAGGGTGGTCTAATAACAAATTGAATAAATCTATTCTTAAAGAGAGAGCTACTGATTTGTCAGGTGCAGAGTCTGATTATTCTGAAGGCGATTATAGATCACGTTCTGTATCCTTTGAAGGTTCTACCGAAAGTATACGGGATAACCAGGGGAGGTCTAGGAGTGACAGTAGGTCCTCCATTACATCTACAGGAGCCAGAGCAAAGACACAAGAACAGGCACCCCCCTCTTCTTCTTCTTTTTTATCAGCAGGAACAAGATCGCGCCACGAACCAGACGATCGCAGCGGAAACACAGACACACGCGGGCGAACGAAAAGGAAAAAGTATATGTAGACGAATCTACCAGTAATGTCATTAATCTCTCCGGAATTGAATTGTCTCATTCACAGCTGACACTACTTAACAAAGGATTGGGCTTTGCTCCGGTACAGGACTTCCATCTTTTCCAGACGGTTATTGATTTGCAACGTTTCACACGTAAATTGTCTCTTAAAAAGTTCTTTTCATCTAGAAGTCAATTTCAATCTGTAGACATGTCGGATGTCCCAGATCTCTGTGACACAAACCCCTCTGGTGGTGTTAATAATATTGACAATGTTGTTATGTCAGATGTTACTTTAGATGTTGTGCCTAATGTCTCACTTCATACATTTCAGGAAACCTGCGTGTTGTCTGACTTGGATGCACTACTTGAGCAGCAAGGTGAAGAAATCAACTCTTTCTCCCAACCTTTCTTCAGTACCCAATCATCTGGTTTAAAAAAGAAGTCTATCTTCTGCCCAAATAACAGTAGGGGACCGTTCATCACGGCATTTGAAAGGTTGGTAGAAAGAGACCTGAAAATATTAGCTAAGGGCTTTTCTTACTCATCTCTACATGCCAACAATCTGACATACACAGAGGTCCAAGAGTTGAATGTCTTGAAAAGTAATAACGACATCATGTTTAGAAATGCTGATAAAGGGGGGGCCCTTGTTGTATTATCAACTACTCAATACAGAGAAGAGGCATTGAGACAGTTGGGGAATCCACAAAATTACACTTTATTGAAAAAAGATCCCACATCAGAATTTATGTTACAGTATGAGGAACTTATTGAATTTGGAAAAATTCTATGTACTCTAAACAAACATGAAATTGAATTTCTAAATAACCCACATCCCGTGATTCCAGTGTTTCACCATCTCCCAAAGATCCATAAGACCCTGGTCAACCCGCCTGGGCGTCCAATAGTGGCGGGTATAGGATCTTTGGGAGATGGTTTATCACGCTTTGTGGATTCTTATCTAAAACCTCTTGTTTTTTCTTTGCCATCCTTTATAAAGGATTCCACGGATCTCATGGTCGATGTACAGGACCTGGTCTGGAAGAAAGAATACAGATGGGTCACGCTTGACGTGGTCTCTCTTTATTCAATTATTCATCACGATCACGGGTTATCAGCTATTGCACATTTTCTTCAATTATCACAATTATCCACGTCACTTTGCACTTTTCTTTTAGAATCTATAAAATTTTTATTAACTCACAATTATTTCATGTTTGATTCACGTTTTTATTTACAGTTGTTAGGCACTGCAATGGGCACGAGTTTCGCACCTTCATATGCGAATCTATTTATGGGTTTATGGGAAGCACAACATATCTATCACAGTAGTAATATTTATCGTTCACAAATCATTTATTTCAAACGATTCATCGACGATCTCATTATAATATGGGACGGCGATGAATCATCACTTTATTCATTTATCAATATACTTAATACTAATGATAAAAATATTAAATTTACTTATGAGCATAACATTAGTTGTATTAACTATCTAGACCTGCTCCTGTACATCGACCATGACCAAAAAATCCAAATTGACATTTTTCGTAAACCCAATTCTAGAAATAATTTGTTATCAGCTAAAAGCTGTCACCCACAGTCTTTACTCAAAGGCATTCCTAAGGCTCAGTTTATACGGTTAAGACGTATATGCTCGAATGATGATAACTTCTATTCACAATCAGAAGTATTGTTCGAAAGATTCCAGGCCAGAGGCTATGGCATCAGGGACATCCAAGCGGCATTTGATCACGCTAGGACATTAGATCGTTCTGTACTTCTAGAAAAGAACAAGAAAAAACAACATTTTGGGAATATATCAAAAACAGTCCCAAAGCTAGGGGACGTAAGCCCTTATTTTGTTACCACTTATAACCGACAGTCCAAACAAATATGTGATATTATACACAAACATTGGCACACGCTGTCATTGGACAGGGATATTGTAGAATATATAAAAAATGGGCCAAGATTCACATTCCGGAAAGCTAAAACCATAGCATCACATCTTGCACCTAGCCATTTTCAGTCAGAGTCTGTCAGAGTTAAAGGGATCCCTAAGGGCTTCTTTGCATGTGGAAATTGTTCTATGTGTAAGTATGCTCATAGTACTAAATATGTTGAGTCCAATGGAAAAAAACATTACATAAAGGAGTTTCTTAATTGTAATACGGCTTTCACCATATATCTTTTAAGATGCGGCTGTAATAAAATGTACGTAGGACGCACAATTAGATCAGTTAAAACTCGCATTGCAGAGCATGTAAGACTTATTAAAAGAAAGGACACTATACACCCTGTCCCTAGACATTTTTCTAGATGCCCTGAAGGAGGTATAAATAATTTTTCATTCACTGCAATTGAGCATATACCATGTCATGCTAGGGGAGGATACAGGGAAGGTGTCTTGAACAAACAGGAAATGTATTGGGTGTACACCTTGAACACACTCCATCCGGCCGGAATCAACCAAGACTGGGAGCTTAAGCACTTCTTGGTGGGATAATGGCCCTTTGTGGAGGGGTGTTCAAGGTGTGCTACATTGTGTTGAAATATACCCTAATATCGTACTAATATATATTGTGTTATATATATAATGATAAATTACCCACTTTGCATATAGAGATGTTCTGACAAATACATAAATTATCTGTGTTCAGAGAATATATTTCATTATCTTTATGAAGGTTATGACTATATCCACCTTTCAACCAGAGTAAATGAATAGTTAATGTAATATCAATTGATAGATTAATTGAATACCAGCAGTTGTAGTACACTCATTTCTATGTTTTTAACCTTATACAGCATTAGGCTGTTTTTATTTATTTTGTTCATATATGTATGCATTTTTGTATTTTTGTATTTGTGCATGTCCCCCCATGTCGTGGGTTTGGCAATGAGAGCAATCACTAGATTATAGCCTATTCCTGATTGATCAGGTGCAGGTTGAATTGACCTTTATTTTGATTGGTTGTTGATCTAACTCACCCCCTATATGAACAGGGACATGTTTGTATGAACGGCACTCTTTGAAAAAGTCCGGGATAGGACGAAACGCGTCAGAGTGATCATGCTGTACTGTGCTGGTTACTAATAAAGTTTTTTATACCATACGCTGGCTGAGTGAAGGTGCTGTGAACCTCGGGAGCATTCTTTCTCTTCTACTTATTCTGCTGACCTCCCTGGGTCTCAACCTTTGGCTTTGGACTTCGATTACGCTGCTCTCTGGAACCCCTTGGATTTCGCTTTGGACATTACTACCCTGCAGACTTCTATATCCCCTGGACATGGCTTACGGACACTCTACTACGCTGCTCTCTCCACTCCACGACCCAGGCTTACGGACACTCTACTTCGCTGCTCTCTCCATCCCATGACCATTGGCTTAAGGACTTTACCTTTCTACGCTGGAGTTGTCAAGTACGGTACTGTTGCAGGGTACATGCAACTACACACGTGGGGTCTCTTGACAAGGCTTATTTATTTAGCCATAAAAAAACATACAGCACACAAAACAAAATAGCTTCTCTTCAGCAGACAAAACAAAATAGCTTATCTTCAGCATGGCAAACAAAACAGGTTCTCTTCAGCATGGCAAACAAAGCAGTTTCTCTTCAGCATGCAGGACACAACAGTTCATAAAACATATACTTTGCAAACAGACCTTATATCAGTAATCTCTTCAGTCACTCACTCCTGTCTCCTGACCAGCTAATCTGCATTTGTGCACATCCTGGGGTTTTTAACACACCTTGATTAGGCAGCTGGGATCCAACTAATTGCCATGAGCTTCCCAGCTGAAGTTAACCTCATCACTGCTGCACTGCAGACTAAACATTCTAAAGCTTGCCGGGTGTATTGCGGGCTAACCGCTGGACTTTTCTCCGTTTAAAATGGAGTTTCCCATGCGGCGGCCGCTTCGATAGATAAGCGCTAATGGCGCTTATTATTGAAAGCGCCCGAGGCGTGGAAAAACCGTCCGAAAACGGCCGAAGATAGCCGCGCGCTGTCCGCAGCTATTTTTAACCCGCGGCTGCAGCCGCATTAGCTTGAAGCTGGCCGGGACAGTAGCTGGTGGCTTTTATTTACCCTGTCACAGGTACCCTTTCTATTTTTGTTACCTGGACCACCTACGCTACTTCCACACTCCGGCCGTGCCCCCGTTTACTGCTAGGTGTGTGGTATTACTCCTTTCCACCTCAGTCCCGGGGTCTCGTCTGGCTTGTGAGCAGGCCGAGCGTTACACCTTCTCCAAGTCACTCGGTATCTCGCTCTCCTTCTCCTCCGGCTAACACCCTCAAACGAACGGGCAGACCGAGAGGGTGAACCAGTATATGGAGCAGTACTTGAGATGTTTGTGTCTGAAACTCTTGACGACTGGACTGACTTACTACCCTGGGCCGAGTTCGCAATCAATTAACACAAGAATCCCCATTTTTCGCGAATTATGGCTTCCATCCCGCTCACCTTCCCATCTCCAGCATTTCCTCAGGGGTACCAGCAGCCGACGCTCGGGTGTCCATCCTACAAGAGTCCTGGAAGAGAATTCAGACAGCACTCACTGGTGCTTCCCAGAGATACAAATGCCAAGCCGACCGGCATCGTCAGGAGGCACCTGAATACAAGCCTGGGGATAGGGTGTGCTCTCTACCAAGAACATCTGAAATTGGCACCTAGATTCCTGGGACCCTTCGAAATTCTCGAATGGATAAACCCAGTCACGTACCGTCTACATGAAAGGGAAGGGGAGGGTTAATTCCCACTTGTGATGCTAACCAGGAGTAGGCAATGTTTGATCATGACAACTTCCTCCTACCATGAAGATACCCACAGCATTTCATGCCTCCCTACTGAAACCCTACATTCGGAGTAACCGCTTCCTGGTTGTCAACCACAACCCCAAATCTATCGTCATACAGGGACAGCCAGAGTTTGAGGTTCAAGCCATCCTGGACTCCCGGATCTCAAGGGGGCGACTACAGTTTGTGGTACAATGGAAGGGGTACGGGCAAGAGGAACATTCCTGGATACCCTTAGATCAAATCCACACCCCGACATTGCTCTGACGCTTCCATCTCAACTTCCCACACAAGCCTTGGGTGGATCGTCCTGAGGCCGACCCTTGAGGGGGGGTACTGTAAGGAGGCAGGGGACTCGCTGCCCTCGGCGCACCCTCCCCTTACCTCCTCAGCCTGGCGCTGGTCCCTCTCTCCGGTCTCCATGGCGTCGGCTGCAGCGTGTCTGCACACCACCCCCTTGCTCCCCCGCGGCTCTCTCTCATGCCGCCGTCACGCTCTCTGAGAGCACGCTCCATCAGCTTACAGAGTGTGTGCCTCACAAGTTAATTTATTCACTCCGCTCTACGCCCCGCCCACCGGCCGATCCAGGACCCAGGCACTAATTCCCCACGGCTCCAGCTGCAGCTGCTGTCCTATCACAGGAGGCTCCATGGCTCACCTCTGCCCTGCTCCCTCCTCTGATTGGTCTTCCTCGCTTTATTACTCCTGTGATTCTGTGCAACCTCACTCTGCATAGTTTCGTTTGCCTTGTGCTGTTGGATACTGTGCCTAGCTCCCTCTCACGTTTCAGATCTTGTTACCGAATCGGCTTGTCTTCCTACCCTCTCTGGCTCTATGACCCCGGCTTCCATGCAACCTCGCTTACCTCTCGGACCCCTCGAACTCAGCTCACGGACACCTACGATTCAGATATCTTTTACCCACGCCCTTGACTCCGGACTTCACTACGGTACCGTCTCTATGCCCGGATTTGGCAAGTACTACGACTAGCTCCTTGTACCCCTGCTCTTGGCCACACTACCAAATCCACACTCCGGGCACGCTCTCACTACTGCGGGTGCGTGGTTACTCACTCTCCACATCAGTACTGGGGGTTAGTCTGGTCTGCGGGCAGCACAGCGTGACATTATGCAGAGCCCAACCGATGCAGCCCCCCCCTCGACATAAATCAAATCTTAACGGCCCTGGCACAACACTGACAGACTCTCTGAGATCAAGTAGCCACCCTCATGCAACAACTTTCCAGTCATACCCTCCAGGAAAATCCCCCCAGAGTACCCCACGCCTTTCCTTGCCCATCTGTGACGGGGCTACCACCTCAGAACCTAAGATCCCTGCACCTAAATCATATTCCGGAGATCCACATGCCTGTCGAGGTTTCCTAACCCAGTGTGAAATCCAATTCGAGCTGACCCATAGCCAATTCACTTCTGACCACTCCAAGGTGGGCTATATTTTCTCTCTCCTGACAGGAAGCGCCTTGGCCTGGGCCTCTCCCATCTGGGACGTACGGCCGGAACTCACCAGGGATTACCCCCGCTTCAAAAGGGAATTCCAACAGGTGCTCGACACCCCGTCCCGCTCGGATACGGTGGCCTCTTCATTGATGTACCTTACCCAGGGGCATAGGTCTGTAGCGAAATACGCCTTAGAGTTCCGGACCATCGCGGCGGAGATTCGGTGGAACGAGGAGGCTCTGGTATCTATAGTCTCTGTCCCCATAGGATCCCTTGCCATGTTTCTCATATGGTCCATGCATATTTAGTTTATAATTTGTAATCTGGTTTGTGATTCAACTATTGACATTTCAGTGTCAAAATACATACTGTAGGTCTAAGCTTCAGATTCAGACCTATAGCTATGTAACTATTTAATCACATAGGAAACATCAGCATTATCACCTAGAATGACCATTCCCATCACTGTAATGATAGTGTAAACCTGCTTCAATTGTTGTAGAGATTAACTTTGTGCCTAGATACTTACATATTGTAGGACCTTGGGTTCTGTCCAACCTGCTTTTACGATAGAAGATTGTACAGACTTATCCACAACAAGGTAAAATAAAACAACTGTCGCATTCCCCCTGGGTATAACATTCTCTTCTTATACAGTGCAATTATTTTTACTCTCATCCTCTATATCTCCCTCTTTTACCTTGTCAGTGACTTTCTTCTAATCTGTTCCTTTTTTTCCCCCTCATCAATTTCTCTCTGAGAGTCAGAGGTTCAGCTCAATTTCGGCTTTATCGGTCTATGGACTCTTAAGATGATATGCAAATGATTCATAAATCTTTATTACTGACAGGTTTAACAGTATGTGAAAATAAGTAAGCATCAGCTCTGTTATTACATTTGATTTAGTAGTCAAGGTTAAAAAAAGGGATGTAAAATCAATGAGGATTCGGGAAGAATTATTTCACAAGGTGGCTATATTTGCAAGGTGATGTTGCAACTCAATAAAGGGATGTTTAATGTACTTATTAAAGCAGCCGACCGTATTGGATTACAAAATGTAAACGTTGCGCAGAAATGTAGAAGAACTTTAATACATACTGTACATCTTTGTGTTGTTCTTGCTAAGTAATTATATCATGCTACCATCAAATCGATTAAATGGAGATTACAATAAATACTTGCTAAAGTGAAGTTTACAGAGCCTGGTGAAACGAAATATATCCATTTTTCACAGGTCACAGAAAAGTTAAGAGCCTACAGCGACGAATGCTTTCAGACAGGGCAGTGCTTGAAAGCAGGGCAAAAAAGAGAGGCAGCGTGTCTGAGCAAAAGCAGTGTCTGTTGACAATTGTATATGACAATTGTATTATGTATCACATCTAGTGTGCTAACTTACCTTAAACTTATACAGGTCATATGCATATTGAGCTCTTATTACACATTGGGCTCTGCGTCTTCCTGACTGGGATTGATGTGAGTCACATATGTTTAGCCATTGATTATTCTATCTGTATCCTATTTGATAGTACCAACCAGTGACATTATACTATATTATCTGGTGTATTAATAGAGTACTATCTAACGTGTGACTTCATATTTGGTATTTCCCAGTCTGGGTTTTTCATGAACCACCCCCTAGGGGATTTTATTTAATTGTTTGTTATGTATTCATTCTAAGTCGTCGAGGTTACATTAATAAAATTTCTTTATTTTGGTTTTGTGAGCTTTCACTCACTCTAGTGTGTCGTTAGGCAGGAGTAATTATACTCCACCTAGTGGGACAATTGATATCCCAGGCTACTACAGTTGTTTAATTTCTTTGAGTGCAGACATATGGGTTTCTTCGTGTTAACCTTGAGTTAACTTGTGGTGCTATGCTTTCAGACAGGGCAGTGCTTGAAAGCAGGGCAAAAAAGAGAGGCAGTGTGCCTGAGCAAAAGCAGTGTCTGTTGACAATCTGCAGATAACTTAGAGATGCAGTACAGGCCCATAATTTCTAAGCGGTGCTACTGTATACCTTAAGGCCCCTTTCTGATGCCAGAAAATACCAGATGACTCACTCATTTTAATAGGTGTTTTCTGGTGCCATAATGTGTCTTGTGGAATAGCATTGCTTTGTAAATATGGGTCATAACGTAGAGAGAGGGGGAAAAAAAAGGAAGTCACAAACTTAAAAAAAAAATGTTTTTGACACTGGTGTAGGTTAAGAAATGTCAGGTTAGTACATACAGTATACACATACAAGCGCAATGTAATATAATATTTCAGTGCACACATTTTGCACCAGAAAAGCTATGTGCAATGATTTGTACATATGCCCTAGTGCTCTAGTATTCCTACAGTTGATCTGAATAAATGGTAACATCCTTTGATCTATCTTTATGATGACACAATGAAGTGTGTTGCTTCTTTTGGAAAACTAGATCAATAGTAATGTAAATACATTTTAAAAGGTAGCAAAAGTTTCAAAGAAAATGAAATGCACGAAGATCGGAAATTCTAAAATAATTTAGGCATCTTACTGAGAGGTGTTGTCTAGAGATGTGCAAACTTTTGACCTTAGTTTGCAAACATGTCGCAATTGAACATTTTTGTCAAACATAAAACAAAAATGAACTGTTTCAAGAGGTTACCAAGTAAAATTATTCAGAAAGAAAGGAAGCAGAGCCCTGTTTAGTACAGTGCCCATCGACTTACTGTACAGACCTTCCTAAACTCTCCTTTATACAACATGCGGAGAGATATTTAGACATTTAGGCTTTACTCCCATTCATTTGACTAGGAATTAAGGCATGCTAAAGCTGAATCTGTACCATAGATTGCTCATTTGACTGACATTACCCAGAATTCATGGCTGCAGTGGAAGCATTGTTTGCAAAGAGATAACGGGGGAAGACAGGGTTGCAGACCTGTGTGAGACATGCAAATGTGCTCACAAATGGTATTTTTATTTACTGTACCTTGCAATCTAAGCTCTTTCCTTTTATACATTTCTGTTTGTTGCATTTATTGTATTATAAGTGTCTTTTGTAAAGCACTGTAGGCACTATATAAAATTATATACATACATACATACATACAGATGCAGCGGCCGTTATCTGAACATGTCACGATTTGTATTCCTGAGCATACCAGGTCGTGCTGCATGATTTCTGCAAACTTTCCCGCGTTAAGACGCGTTTACTAGTGTTTTTATCAGGTGTTGTTGTCTTAAAATCTAAAAATCTAAGTAATTTGAAGATTAAAGTTACGAGTTCATACTTTATACTGTACATGGGAAAGAAGTCCTTTCTGAGGCTCCTTAGCATACACAAATCCTCTAACTGTAGAAGATTACTGGTGTGATTGGCGGCATTTACGGCAGCGTTCACGGAAGAATAACGAGTGAATGCTGCGTGAAATACAGCAGAGTTCACGAAAACGGCTCTGTGAAATTTCGGATAACAGCCGCTGCATCTGTACGTATCTGTGAAGACACCTGAGGTTCCTGGGAAGTATGCGAATATAAATCATATGAATGAACTTTGAAATTAGCTTATTCCCTAGGTGTGTTTACAGATCTCGCTCTCTCTTTCCAATTTGAGATCTTTTTTTGAAAGTTTGAGTAAAAAAGACAAAGCTAATTTGGGCAAGTCTTCACATACCTAACACTGACATACAGTAGCAGTGGTAAGATCTTACTAGAGGAAGATGAAGGGCTGAAAGAGTAGGTCAGTGGTAATGTCTCTGCCTGTGAAGTAGCCGAATGTGGTGTTTGAATCCCAGTGTCAGCTCTCTCTATAACTTTGGGCAAGTCACTTTATCTCCCTGTGCTTCTCACCAACATTAGATTGTTAGCTACGTGGGACAGGGACTCATTATGCCTGCAAAATGTTATATACAGTGCTGCATACACTGGCTGTGCTATATAAGAAACAGATATTAATAATATACAAAATAACCATTCTCAACTAGTCTGATATCTGGGGTAAATTGAAAATATACTTATACAAAGTGTGCTCAGTCTGTTGAACCAGGCAGGGTCCAAAGTCCAGTGTTCCCCTAATGAGAGGGAATACCTTGGTATGTAGAAAAAGAAAAAACAAACCAGCACAGCTTGTATAAGAAAACTGTATTGAAACACAAATAAAAATAGTAGCTCTCCCTTACATGTGAGTTAACACCAGCGGGTGTAGAGTAGAGCAGGCACAGACGCTAGCAGATAACGGCATTCTTGCTGGTAGTCCACGCTGGTATTTGTGCAGCTACACCTCCCTTCCCAGCGTCTGGCACCGAGTCCCAGAACCAAGATGCAATGGTTTCACGAGACTTCGCCTCCGCTGTGATCCCTTGGCACCAGGCTCCTAACAATACTACCAATACCGCTGTTCACCGGCAGCACCTTCCGCTCTTGGCTCTCACTCGAGGGGAGGCGGGGAATCACTTGGCCTGACTGTGACTTCTTCTCTGCTCCACTACAAGTGCCTATTGCACAACCAAGGTTCCAACCTCTGACTCCAAAGTTCAAAGTGGTACCTGTAAGCAGGCGGCTCTTTTACATCAGTCCTGGTCAAGGTTGGTGTCCATGGGTCGCACCATCTGGTGAGTTCCAGGGTCTGCTGAACCCTGGAATAGAGGTTCTGGTTACTGGGATCTCTCTGGCAGCACAGTCCCTCTCTGCTAGAGAACCTTAAGCAGCCTGTGCAGCAGCCTTTTAAACATCAAAAGACAGAAAAACCCAATGCTACATCCAATGTGTCAAAAAACATAGTAAATAGTAAATAGTTAAATATTTCAATAATAATATTCTCATGAGTTAGGGTAATTTACTGATGCGGCGGCTATTATTTGAACACATCACGGCGCCGATTTTGAATTCTCTGCTGTTCCCCACGCAGCATGAATGCGGCCAATCGCCCTAGGCAACTGCGCTTATAGCGGATGTTTTGTTTGAATTTCATGGATTCTGTTTCTTCGTTTGCAATAAAATGGATGAATTGTAATGTGTACAGGACTGTGCTACAGTGCTATTGTGTCAATTTCATGTTTTTAAAAGCCAGAACAGTAAAATTAGTTTTTCTGCACAAGAAGCGCTCGCATCTTAGTGCAGGAAGGCTGGAATTCATCCCGCAGTTTCAAATCGGGATTCCGATGTACATGAAGCGTGAAGTGTTCGAATAACGGCCGCTGCATCAGTAGTTAAAACCTTTGGCCAAAGGCTTATAAGCCTGCAAGCCACGTCAAGATATAACCAAATTTGCAGGTCCTAACACTAAACTGTGAAACTTCTCTTTTACTGTACCTCTGTTGCAGGGAGAATGACCACAGTTGGTCTGTGCATACAGCAAAATGAAAAAACTTACTACTTTAAAAAGTGGGGAGGGGTGTGTTTAAACCCTGGCAGGAGGGGCCACAAACCTCCTGTAGACGGACGTTCACAGAGGTACACAATTGGAGACTTTATAAGGTGAAATTATAATAGGCTTTACTGTGCCTTTTCCTTTTCATCAGGAAACCATCCAAACACAGGGATGGGAACAAAGCTTCTATTCACTTGGGAGTAGTTCTAGTGAAATCCTATGCAATTAATTCACATCTCCCTTAGTAAAGCATGTCTCGCAGCCCCAAAACATATAGCATGAAATAAGCAGATATACACTGGCGACACACTTTATTCGAGCTTGGCTAGTCCCACGAATTCGGGTATACCCGGGTGTATTGAGGTTTGTGACTGTTTTCTGCCCGAGTACATTGAGTTATTTTCCAAGCAGGGATTGAAGCATTTTATTCCCGCTGGCTGCAATACTGCACAGTATATATATATAAACTGCATTACAATTCATGAATTTATGCCATCTGGTAGACACGCGAAGCATTGCAGCCTATTAAATCCTAATCATTATCATTTAACAGATCAGCCGCCCATCAGCCAGGCATGAACCCAGGCTGGGAAGGCAAATGCAACGGGGCTTGTCAGAGGTTAGGAGTGGCGCATTCCAGGTATCTGCCAGGTACATACCGGGTATTTGCTCGAATAAAGTGTGTCGGTGCAGTAAGCAGTCTCTTAATAATGAAAGTCTTATCTGTTAGCTGCTGTAGAGTAAGCTTCTCTGCTCTCCTGGAACCGCTCCCGTGCATGCACAGAAAATCAGCATCCAGGTTTAGAAGTCTTATTTGGTGTCCTGCAATCAGCTATGCTGGGCAGAGCTCAAGACCGGTCAGCTCCAGAGATGTGTGTTCTCTTGGTCAGTCTCTCCTGGGAGACTCAAGAACACTGCTCTGTCTCCAAAATTCAGCTCTCAGTCAGAGCTAAGGAGTTACTTCCTGTCTCAACAGACAGGCTTTTGTAAGCAATCAGGCAGGTGGTGTTTATTAATTGACTACCAGCAGTTAACCACCACACTGCTAGATTAAAGGCATATTACTTGAACAGGGATTACTCCCCTGTTACATACCTACCCTGTTTGTGGGAAGCTCGGGCTTGCCATGGCCAAAGCCCATCCTTCCACTCTCATTCTAGATATCTCAGTGACTTGAATGAGAGTGGATGGAGGAAGCGAACCTTCAGTCCTGTTGGGATTGGAGCCCTTTCTCCAGTTTATTCGTGTCTCCTCCTGAAGGTGTTTTAGATCAGCACCCCTCAATCGCTCGAGGAGGACTTTCTCCAAGTATAGTCTTTTTTCTATGTGCGCCGTCATGAGATTTCCCTCGCGTCGGGTGCTCGTCTTATTGTAGGCATACTGTATGGCAGCAGTTGCAGAGCGTTTAAAAACAGCCCTTTGAGTTTTCCGCTCTTGAAGCTGTCTCTCTGCCCTTTTCCCACTCAATGGGGTTGCTAGTTCAGCCCTTTTAGATTAAGTTGCAATTCCACACCCACTTCCAGAGAATGTCCCATCTTTTCAGCTTCATCAGCTAAGGATTCTTCTGGTTTTAATTCAGCACGTGTACCTTCTTTTGTTGCCTGTTGGGTGGCTGAAGGTTTTGCTAGTGCTTGTTTAGGTGGTTCAAATTTTGAAACCTTGTCTTTCAGATGAGAGATCCGTGTTTTTTGAGTGCGTCTTGCAAGTCTCTTCTCAGGGAATTTATCTGCATGCTTTGCTTTCTCTGAGCTTGCCTCCACATTTTTATTGCATTGTGAAGCACTATGAACTTCTTTGCTTGGGCCACAGTTACTTGTTTCAGTTTCTGGACCTTCTTGTGCTCCCTTTTGTGCCGCGTCACCTGGGTTCTAAGCTTGGCTTTTAGCGTTGCTTTGGTGATGCTCAGGGTAGCCTTCAGTTTCTCATGCTGCTTTGCGGGGACATACTGGGTCATCAGACGTTCCTGCAGCACTTGAATTTCTTTAGCAGCCTGCAGCTTTTCTTCCTGCAGCGTTTGCTGCTTCTCCTCAGAATACTGGAGGTGTGTACGCAGACCTTGCAGTTGGTTCTGCAGTCGGTGCTCTGCTTCAAACTTTTCCTTGACTTCTTCTGTGAACTGAAAATTTTCTTTCAGTTTTAAGTTTTCTCTTTTTTATCTTGAATTTTCTCCTTTTTCAGTCTCTGTATTCTTCAGTGCTTCTTTGCAGTCCTCCTTCCATTTACGCACATCTGCTTTGAGAATGACAGTCTCCTGGCGTGAGACTTCTTCTCTAGGTTGAGGGTCTGAAGCTCCTTCTGAGAGACTTGAGATCTGTATCAAGATTACCAATAGTTTCTTTAGCAATGTCCAGCTCCTCAGTGAGACTGTGTAGTTCCTTTCTGGAAACTTCCAGGTCTGTGCGGCAGCTGTTGGTCTCATGATGTGAGGCATTCAGTGCTCTGCGGAGTGTCTGAACCTCTTTCTGAGATACGTCCACTTCTATCCGGACACTGTTGATCTCCTGTTGTGAGGCATTCAGCTCTATGCGAAGAGTGTGAACCTCTTGCTGGAAGACTGTCACCTGCTTCAGTGCCTCCTCATACTTCCGCTTTAGCGTAGCCACCATTTTATCAGATTGGCTCTGCTTTTCATCCATGGCGGAAATAGTAGCATTTGCAGTATCTAGCTCAGTCTTGAGATCGTCCAATTCGGTCTTGGCTGCAGAGTAAATTGCAAGCAGTCTTCTGTAGCTCAGCATTATTTTCTCTCTCCCTTTCCAATTCTTCACGGAGCAGATCACAGTTATGCCTGGCAGCTTGCAGTGCATCTTCAGGGCTGGTCAAGGGATCGTCACTCACTGGTTCCGGCTCCACTTCCCTGAGATGGGTGGTTGAGGGTTCCTCACAATTGGCACCGGACAGACACTTCTTTGGGGTACCCACCTTCTGCCTTGGGCCCTCTGGATATTCGGTTAACCGTGGGACAAATTCTCCATTTTCTCTAGGCTGCAGGGCAACTCTGTCCCCCATTATCTCCACAGGATCTGCGGACGTGTCTGTTACTTCCACGGTAAGTGAAGAACCGCTTTTCTTTTTCTTTCTTTTTGATTTGGATGACACCGTCCCTTCAGGGATACTGGGGTCTCTATCTTCATTTTAAGTTTTAGCAGCGTCACTGGATCCACCCGGCTTTTCTTGCAACTGTAATAGCTGACAGAAATATTCGGTGATTCACTGCTCCCGCTCTGTCTCCTGCTGATCATATTCGTCATCAAAGGGAGCGGTCTTTTCTGTTGTGCCGAGTTCAGGCACCCCCACCCTTCTTGGGGTGTTTTGTGGGTGTGACTCGGTTCGGGTTCGCCGTAAGAGATGTCTTCCTCTTTAATGGACTGGAAGGGCCACTCTTCCGTGGGGTAGGGTTCATTACAGGAACGCTGCATCTTGTCCTCCATTTTTAGGCTATCAGGTGTAATTTTCTTCCTGACCTCAGGAGGCGCTATTGCAGCTGTTGCCACTGTATTTGCTAGAACCCCCAATTGTGGTAGTCCTACAGATGGGCATATTTGGCTTGTAGAGGTCGTAGCTCTCACAGGCATCTCTGAAGACTTTTCTTTCTTGGGTAATTTTTTTTTTTTCAATATCAGCATTCATGTGCATTCATTTTCTCTTAGCAGGTATACAAGATGTGCAGTTGCTAGGTAAAAAGTCTATTTGCTTTACACCATAAACTTGCTAGGGGCAATCTCTCCGCTTCAGCAACAGAATTTGGTTTTCTGCCTGAGTTCAGTAATTTTCAGTCTCATCTTTGGGTATTATGGCATTCACACTTCACACGTTGGGTGTCTGTTTTTGCTCCCAAGATATATATAGGCAGACTTTTTTACTTGCAGAAAAAAAAACATTCTTTGCAGTGGACTATTTCTTTCATTCCCAGCAGGGTGACTCAACATTCAGCAATTGGTTTTGAAAAACCTTTTTCACAGTTCAGAAATCCCATTTTCCCCTATAGGGCAATTTTACACTCAGCATTTGTTTGCTAAAAATTCCCCTGCTTCAGCACAGTTTTGTATCAATTTTCCCACTTTTCTGCATATACTCCATTCACAGCTGGTAGCCCTATGTGGTGTTGCAACCTTTATTTGCAAAATCAGTACCACTCGTGGGCCACCATCTGTATTTACTGCTTCAGCGAAACTTTTGAAAACAACAAACACCTATCCTTTTTTAAGGGCTGACTCACTTCTTGAACCCTGACTATGGCTGAAAGGCAAAACCCCTATTTCAATGACCATATTACACTTTGTGATAGGCAAAATAAGGTTAAGCTACTTCAGCAGTCTCTTCTGGGTTTTTGTAAGTTTCAGTGCAATGTGGTTTCAGTGGTGTGTATCCCTTTAACTCTGATTTCTACAGCATGAGGTTTTTTTTTTTTTTTCTAAGTTGCTCAGATTGTTTGAAGGCAAAAAGCATAACAAAAAAAATTTCACATAAAAATCTCCGGTCCTTTTTAACTTCAAAGACACCTCTTGTCCCACTTCGGACACCATATGTAGACGGACGTTCGCAGAGGTACACAATTGGAGACTTTATAAGGTGAAATTATAATAGGCTTTATTGTGCCTTTTCCTTTTCATCAGGAAACCATCCAAACACAGGGGTGGGAACAAAGCTTCTATTCACTTGGGAGTAGTTCTAGTGAAATCCTATGCAATTAATTCACATCTCCCTTAGTAAAGCATGTCTCGCAGCCCCAAAACATATAGCATGAAATAAGCAGATATAAGCAGTCTCTTAATAATAAAAGTCTTATCTGTTAGCTGCTTTAGAGTAAGCTTCTCTGCTCTCCTGGAACCGCACCCGTGCGTGCACAGAAAATCAGCATCCAAGTTTAGAAGTCTTATTTGGTGTCCTGCAATCAGCTATGCTGGGCAGAGCTCAAGACCGGTCAGCTCCAGAGATGTGTGTTCTCTTGGTCAGTCTCTCTTGGGAGACTCAAGAACACTGCTCTGTCTCCAAAATTCAGCTCTCAGTCAGAGCTAAGGAGTTACTTCCTGTCTCAACAGACAGGCTTTTGTAAGCAATCAGGCAGGTGGTGTTTATTAATTGACTACCAGCAGTTAACCACCACACTGCTAGATTAAAGGCATATTACTTGAACAGGGATTACTCCTCTGTTACACCTCCAAACAACTGATGCCAGTTGAAAATTGAAATTAACAAAACACACAATCCCAGCAAGCTCAGAACCCCCAAATCCACCCCATCATACAGAATACATATTTATGTCAAAAGGAGTGCTACTGAGCGTGGCCAAATGTACCGTATACAACAAAATACAGAAAAGCCCAATGCTACATCCAATGTGACAAAATACATAGTAAATAGTATATAGTTAAATACTTCAATAATAATATTCTCATGAGTAAGGGTCATTTAGTTAATTCCTTTGGCCAAAGTGTTATAAGCCTGCAAGCCACGACAGGGCATAACCAAAATTGCAGGTCTTAACACTAAATTGCGGTCATTTTCCCTCTAACAGAGGTAAAAGAGGTTCTTGACGAAGCAACATGCTTGCTAAACACGTTGAAGAAATACCCTGACCTTTTGGAGCCATCACAGCTGCCGTAGGATGTTGACGGAGTCCCCGGGCCAATCAGCATCACGTAAAGAACACTGAAGGGAAGAATCCCACGAGTTGACTGTCACGGGAGCTTTTGCATGGTTATAATATACACAAAATAACTGGGTTGAATTGAATGCTACCTTAATATAATAAATAAAGTTTATTCCTTGAAGCAGGTGAACGCACAGAATATACAAATAACACACAGGATATATACACTTACTTAGGGTTTTGGGCAATGAAGCAATCAGGATCTGGATTGGCAATTCATTCAACGATACAGGATACAAACGAAGACACTGGGCATAGAGCTTACACTCATTTATATGGGATTTAAGCCCTATCCCTTAACATTAGGTGTCAGGTATTGGTTAACAATTACCTGCTCCCAATTACCTTGTGCCAGCTAACGTGGGAAGCATTTTTGGACATGCCCCCAGGTAGCTGACACATGAGCACATTCCCTGACTGGGGGTCTCATTTCCGTAACCCCACACTAAAGGAATGGCGCCTCTCAGTCTGCCAGAAGAGGATCTGGACAGGAAAACCTTTGGTTGTAGGTGTGATTTATAACACCTACAGAACTACTCAAGTCCTGCTTTTCCCCTCCCTAGCATATACAAATAGGGTGGGGGAGCTTTTATCAGGGGCCTTGTTGTAGACATTGTGTTGTCCCCTGACCATTAACATACTGCTGGGACTAGTAGGTTTCGCGGGCTTTCTGCTAGGCATGAAATACAATCTATTTCTATGGATACATATCTATTAAAATATTCCGTTCGGCTCGGCCGAGCGGGCTGCAAATTGCCAGACCCTCATGCCGGAGGGTATTCTACATAGTGGCCAATTTTCGGCTTGCTGAGACCCACCGAACCGGAGTTACAGAAATACACTTTAAACAGGCATGGATTAAAAATTACATTTCTCTGCCATTGAAGTCAATGGCAAAATCATATTTTTTTTGTATCAATTTTTTTATTGGGTACACACAGTAAATACAGTACATATATGGGTGTCATGATCCCATGACCATAAAGCTTTTGGCATACTGAAAGTGTCCGCATATCTTTTTCTTTTTTCTGGGTGAAGGGGAATACCTGGAGATAGATTGGAGGGGGGAAGAGGACATACAGGGGTTTAGTGGAGGGGAGCTGTAGGGAAGGGGGGGTTGTCTTCCAGCAGACTCGGGTTCATCTTCTTCCCTTCTTGGCTCCCTGGAGGGGGGGAAAATGGGGGGAGGGGGTGCTTTCCTATCTCTGCGACTCTTTTCGGTTGGGGTTATTTTGTCAGCCAGGGATCCCAGGTATTCAAAAATTGGGGTACTTTTTTTTGGATGAGGGCAGTTAATTTCTCCATCAACATTACTTCATTGATCCTTCTTGTGACCGTAGCTCTAGATGGGGCTTTGGTCTGCTTCCATGCGGCCGAAATGGCACATCTGGCTGCAGTCAAGATTGACGTTATTAATTTAGACATTGGTGGGGGAAGGTCTGAGATTGGTTTGTTTAGCACCAGGGTCAGTGGGTCTAGTGGTAGGGTTAGTCCTGTGACTTGTTTTATAAGATTCTGGATCTGTGTCCAGAATCTTTGTATCTCCGGACATGACCACCAAATATGGGCCATGTCGCCCTTTTGACCACATCCACGCCAGCATAGGTCAATTGTGCCGGGGTAGATTTGGCTCAGTCTAACGGGAGTCAGGTACCATTGAAATAGAATTTTGTATATGTTTTCTTTTATGATTGTGCAAATTGAAGTTTTGGATGCTTGCTCCCAGATCTCCTCCCAATCTTCTGGGTCAATTGAGAGGCCTAGTTGTGCAGACCATCGTTGCATGTATCGATGGTCGGGTGGGGTGGAGGGTGACTCTAGTCCTTTGTATATCTGTGAGATCAATCCTTTTTGATAAGTCCTTTTAGTGCATAGGGATTCGAATTTGGTTAATTTGGGGAATTTGGCGGTTGGTGAGAGAGATAATAGGAAATGTCTGACCTGCATATATTTGAAAAGGTGTAAGTCTTGGATGTCAAATTTGTTTCTAATCACCTGAAACGTAGCGATCTCATCTTTCTGCAGCAGATCGGCCACCATCCTAATATTGCGACTCTGAAATTGGTTGAATTGCCTAGGGGAACACCCTGGGGGGAATTTGGGGTTCCCGAAGATTGGGGTGAGCTGTGAGGGGGATGCTAGCAGACCGTACTTCCCCTTGCTTTTAAGCCATGCTTCCCACGTGCATCTCATTGCTCCCAGGGCAAACCTTTGTGGTTTGGCCCCGCTGCCCCCAGACGGCCACATTGCCACCTGGAGAGAGAGGGGACAGGCGTAGTGAGTCTCTATCTCTAACCATGAAGCTAGGGCCGGGTCGCAATTCCAAACTACAGCCTGCTTCAACTGTGCAGCGAGATAGTATTTCGCTAAGTCGGGGACCCCCAGGCCTCCTCTGTCTCTACTCGCAAGCATCACTGATCGGGGGACTCTGGGCTTTTTATCGTTCCAGATAAATTGGAGGATTAGTGACTGCATGTTTTTAAGGGATGTTTGTGGGATCGGAATTGGGAGGGTTTGGAAGTTATATAACAGTCTTGGAAGAACGTTCATTTTTACTGCCGTCATTCTTCCAAACCATGAGATTTGGTATTTTTTCCAGATTTCAAGGTCTTTTTTAATCTGGTTAAATAAGGGAGGGTAGTTGTATTGGTATAAAGTGTTGTAAGAATTAGAGATTTTAACACCTAAGTATTTAATATAGGAGGAACTCCAGCGATATTTAAAATTAGTTTGAATGAGTTTCCAGTCCTGTTGGGGGAGGGTTAAATTGAGGGCCTCAGATTTATCCATATTTATTTTATAGTCAGATATTTGGCCAAATTGTGTCAGGTGCTGCTGGAGGTTTGGGAGGGAGGTATGGGGGGACGTTAGCGTCAATATTACATCATCTGCGAACAGTGAAATTTTGTGTTCTCTATCCCCGATTTTAATTCCTTTTATGTTGGGTTCTTCCCTTATTGATGCTGCTAGGGGTTCTATTGATAGGGCAAATAGTAGGGGCGAGAGTGGGCAACCTTGTCTGGTTCCGTTTCTAATCTTTATGGGATCTGAAAATCCACCTGCTAATTTGACATATGCTGTTGGGTTATGATACAGAGCTCTCACTCCTTCCAGGAAAGGACCTGAGAATCCGAACCTCAGCATGGTTTGGTCAAGGAAGGACCACTTGATCCTGTCGAACGCCTTTTCAGCGTCGAGACTAAGGATCATTGCCCTGGACCCAGAGAGATGCACGTGGTCGATTATATCCACTATTTTGCGGGTGTTGTCGGAGGCCTGTCTTCCGGACACGAATCCTACTTGATCTATATGTATCAGCCTAGGGAGAATTGGGTTTAGCCTGTTTGCCAAGATCTTGCTGTAGATTTTGAAATCGGTATTTAACAGAGATATAGGTCGATAACTCCCACACAGGAGTGGGTCTCTACCCTCCTTATGGATGATCGCTAAATTTGCTGCTGTTATCGTGGAGGGTATCGATTCCCCCTGTAGGAATGAGTTATACATTTGGATGAGATGGGGGGACAATATCGGTTGAAACATTTTATAGTAAATGTTAGAAAAACCGTCTGGGCCCGGTGTTTTTGCTAGTTTTAGAGATTTTATAGCTTGGGAAAGTTCTTCTTGTGTTATAGGTTTGTTTAGGGTTTCTAACTCTTGGGGGGAAAGTGTGTGGAGGTTACAGTGGTCTAAATATTGAGTTATTTTGTTTATGTCTGTTGGGTCCTGGTCTAGGGGGTGGAGATTGTACAAGTCAGAGTAAAATTTCGCAAATTCTTGGGTTACTTCTTTCTCTAGATATGTAATTTGACCTTTGTCTGTCTGGATTTTTGCGATCTGAGCTTTTGCTTTGATACCTCGTAGCTTCGAGGCGAGGAGTTTGTCAGCTTTGTTGCCTTTGTCGAAGTATTTTTGCTTTGACCATCTAAGGGCTTTTTCGACTTCCTCTAGCTGTGTGTGTTTGAGGGCTGCTCTAGCTAGAGTTAGTGACTTTAGGGTCTTTTTAGACAGCAGGGTTTTGTGCTGGGCTTCGAGCTGAGAGATCTTCTCTGTGAGCTCCTTTTGAAGTTTAAATTTTTGCTTTTTTTTGTACGAGGCCATGGAGATTAAGTCTCCTCTGATAGAGGCTTTGTGGGCCTCCCATAACATAGCTGGGGTTGAGACAGAGCCTTTATTAATTTTAAAGAATTCTATTAGTTTAAGGCATATTGATTTCTCTGTGTCAGGGCAGCTAAGGAGAGAGTCATTCAGTTTCCATTTATATTGGATATGTTTAACAAAGGGGATTGTTAGGGAAAGATCAATCGGGGCGTGATCGGACCACGTGATAGGTCCAATATTGGACTGGGAGGAGGCCTGGAAGACGTTACCAGTACCCAGAAAATAATCGATTCTCGAGTAGGACTGATGAGGGGAGGAGTAAAAAGTGTAGTCCCTTTGACCCTGGTGCTGGGCCCTCCAAATATCAATTAGTGAGTAGGTCTGCATGATCTCATGGAATTTTTTGGCTTTTTTGTGGGTTTGAGCGCTAATCGGGGAGGGGGAATAATTTGGGCTTTTATGTTCTGGACCAGATCTGTCATTTATATGGGATGCGATCATGTTAAAATCGCCTCCAATGATCAAGGAGGATAGGGATTGCTGGTCTAGGGCTTCTAGTATATTGGATAGAAAGAGTAATTGGTTGTCGTTGGGGGCATATATATTCACAATCGTGATCGGGGATCCAGCTAGGGTGCCTTGGATTGTTAGTGATCGTCCCTCTGGGTCCGAATATGATTTTGTTAGAACAAATGGGACTCCAGTTCTGATGAGGATAGCTACTCCTCTTTTTTTGCTAGGGGAGGAGGCATAGTATGCCTGAGGAAATACACTTTTAAATGTGTTTGGGGGCGTCTGTGTGTTGAAATGGGTTTCCTGGATTAGGACTATATTTCCTTTGGAACGTTTAAGATCTGAGAGGACTAATTTCCTTTTATTCGCAGAGTTAAGGCCTTTGGCGTTAATCGATATTAATTTAATGGAAGCCATTGTTAAGCTGTGGGTGTTTCCAGGGCTTTTGACCCTGAGGCTCCTGTTCTTCCCATGTCAGGAGTGTGAGAGCGAGGGGCGGTGCTCAGATCTGAGTCCCCATTTAGGGGAGTCGCGGAGAGAGGGGGTGCGGAGGGGACAAGGATGGGGGGGGAAACACATAAGGGGGGGGAGAACTGGGTGGGCCTTGGAGAGGCCTAAGAATGGTAGCCTTTGGCACTTGTGTGTCAAAGGTAGTGGGGCAATGTGCCCCTAGGGGAACCTCCGGGCACATGGGCCCAACAGGGAGCATGATGGAGGGTCCTATGTCCTCCTTGTTTAGTATTGGGGAAACCTCCTATGTAAAGAAGTGGGGCGGGGGTATTTTCTGTATTTTCAGAAAAAGAGAGGGGCTTATGCTTATCGAGGTCTGTTGTTTAACCCTTATGGTGAGATAGGTTAGGTGGAATTTAGTGAACGCATGGTTCAGTATATTTCTGAGTATGGGGGGTAAGGGGGGGAGGGGGGCGTGGGAAGGGTTAGGGTTTAGGGGGGTTGGGGATGGGGGAGAGGGTGGAGAGGGGAGGGGAGGCGTGTGTTGGGAATTAAGCATACATGAAACATTTTCAGCCATACATTGCAGAATTTTACAGTCTTTGGGGAAATAGATCTTGCGGTCTTTTCCTTCGCCATGGGGGGGCTACGGAGGTAATATCTTGCGGAATGCAACTGTGGCCATATGCATATGGGGGGGTGGGGAGGTGAGGGTAGGGGGGGGGAAGAATGGGGGGGTAGAAGGGTGAATTGGAAGGGGGGAAGGGGTGGGGGGAGATAGATAATAGGAATCATTAGGCTTGGGAGTGCACACCTTGCTTGGTGGGTTAGAGCGGTTGTGCTCTTGCCTTATGAGAATTGGGAGGGGGGGGAGGGCATTACTTGAGTCTTGGGTTGGGGAGGGGGAGATGGGGGGGAGGGGGGGAGGGGGGAGAGAGCGGAGGGGGGAGGGGGAAGAGGAGGGGGGGGAGGTGATGGGGAGGGGTTGTAAGGGGGGGTGAGGTGGGGGTGGGGGGGGTCAGAATATGGGGGGGGGGAATATATGGGGGGGAAGCATTTATTATGGGGGTTTTTGAGTCCTCTTCTAGTTGAGTGGTTCTTTTTGTATTTGAGATCAGAGTCTGTTGTTTGATGGGAGAGCGCCCTCTTGTGGCCAAGTCTGGTAAGTGTTGCTCGTTTTGTGTTTACAGTACCCGGCTGGTTTGGAGTCAGTGGGTGCGGCTCGATCTCCTCTCAGTCTTTTGGGGCTGCACGATCTCCTCTCAGTCTTTTGGGGCTGCTCTCCTGCCTGCGTCCTCCGGGTAAGTCTCAGCACTCTTGATTCTCCAGCGTCTACATTTTCTCAGAGGATGAGATGAGGGGGTTAGAGCAGTACAGGGGTGGTTGGGGAGGGAAAGGGGGTGTGAGAGGGGAATGGGAGGGGGGGTTTAGGGAGGTGAGGGGTGGAAGCTATGAGGTGCTGTATTTTGTAAGTATGCGGTATTTGAATGGGGGAGGAGAGGAGATGGGAAAAGGGTGCTGAGGAAGTAAGGGTGATTGTTGCTGCTTAATTTCGCCTTTGTGGCGCCAGGGCTCTGGTAATGGGGAGGTGGGGGGACTGAGGGGACTGAGGGGGGGAGATTAGGTTGGCAGTGGGGAGAGGGTGGGGAGGGGGAGAATGGGTGGCCGTGGGATGGGAGGGGGGTGGGTGGGGAGGGTCGTGTTCAGGGATAGGGGGGTGGCACGGTGAAAGGGGGGGGGGTTGAGGTGGGCCGTTTGGGGATTGGTTCTGTAGTGAGCCCCTGCGGCTTATGAGCTGCCTCCCTTTGTTTTTGTTAGGGCCATGTGTTGGTGTTGGAGCTGGTGAGTAACTTATGCTTTATTGGGGGGGGCTTACTTTACCAGGCTTCTGTTGGGTCCTGGGTTATGCACCGTCCTGCCCCTCTGCTTGCCTCGCTCCTCGAATCTTCTTCTCAGGTAAGTGAAAGTGGAGGGGGAGGAGGGGGTGGGGGGTTTCTCTCCTTCTCAGTTCGCTAGGGGGGAAGAGAAAGATGGTAAGCGGGGTCGGGAGGGTTTTAGGAAGCCTCCGGGGTGAGTATTTATTTAGAGTTGGGGGGCTAATGGTCAGGAGGGGGGAAACCTAAGGGGTGGGGGGGGGACCTAGGGCGTGGGGTTGGGATGGTGGTGGTGGTGGGGGGGGGGGGGTGAGGGCGATTGCGGGAGGTGAAGGGGGAGGGGAGAGGAAGGGGCAGCGACTGTAGCGTGGGGTTAATAGCTTGTTGAGGGGGGGGGAAGGAGGGCAAGTGGAGGGGGGGCCTTTTCTTGGTATATCGGAGAGATAACGGGGGGGGGCCTAGGAGGCAGGTAGAAGGAGCGTTCATCTGGGTTGGCAATTTCCTCTCAGCTGGGCTGGGCGAAGGCACGGCTTTTCTTGGGCTGTTGATTCCTTGTCTTTAAGGCCCCGACGGCGTCTTAGATGATTTCTGCAGGGCCAGGCGTTCGGAGGACCTGGAGCCGCGCTGGTGACGTGGTAAGTTGGCGTCTTCTTCGTCCTCATCGGGTCTTCGTCTCTGGATAGCTGGCAGGTCCAGGATCCTCAGAAAGCCGGGGGCATCGTCAATGTGGGTTATAGAATGGAGCTTACCCCCCGCCAAAACACTTAGTTTAAAGGGGAAGCCCCATCTATAACGCACATTGTGGCTTTGCAGGTGCTGTGTTAGGGGCTTCAGCTCCTGTCGGCGGAAGATCGTTATTCTTGAGAGGTCATTGTAGATTTGAATCTGCTCGCCTTGGAACGAGATTTGGTTCATCCCTCTGCTCTTCGTTATAATTTTCTCCTTCGTCGTATAGGAGTGAAAGCGGGCGATGACATCTCTCCTTCTCTTTGGGTCCTCGCGTCTTGGGCCGAGGGCTCTGTGAGCACGATCTAGCTCCATATCTTCCTTTTTTAATTCAGGGACTAGTTGCAGGAAAAGTTCTTGTAGGTAGGCCGTGAGGGCCTCGGCGGGGACCGACTCTGGGATATTCCGGAACCTTAAGTTCTGACGTCGGTCCCGGTTTTCCTGGTCCTCTAATCCGTCTTTCAGGCGGTTAATTTCCTGGTTGAGATGGTTAATCTCGTCCTCAGCCGAGGACTGTACTGCTTCCACCTCCTCAACCTTGGTTTCCAGGGTCTCTGTTCTGTGGGAGATTTCAGTAATTTCCTGATTTATTTTATTGATTGCTTTATTAACATCTTGGCTGACATCTTTTCGTAACTTTGAAAACATTTGGGACATGTAGTCCTCCAGGAAGTCCTTAGTTATAAGATGATTAGCCGTTATATTCTCCGGGAGGGGTTGCTCGTGGGCGGGAGTGCATGGCACGCTGGGGTCGGCGCCATCTTGGCTGAGCTCCTCCAGGTCTCCCGGGCGCTTCCTTGGGGTGAAGTATGCCGAGACGCTCTGCATCGGCCCTTTTTTTTGCTGCTTAGCCATCCTGATTGTTAGTGTGCGTTGCCCACTCGTTTTTTCGGCGCTTCGAGGGGTTTTTATGCTCTTTCTAACACCTTATAGCGGAGGGGAATAGGGAGCTCCGAGTTAGGTGTGCATATGTGGTGACGTCACCACCGGAAGTTGTCGGCAAAATCATATTTTAACCATTGACCCATACTCCGTTCTGTTGATCGGAGAGGGCTGGAATTTGCCATGCAATCCTGCCGAAGCAGTGACTACATGTTGGCCAAATCTCAGCCCTGAACCGGAGATCTGTGTTCACACTTTTCACCCTTTTAGACTTGGTGTTAAAACGCCACGCGACTTTTCTCCGCCATTGCCGGCAATGGGAAGACCCTCATGGCTGGCGTGACCCTTTCTGGCCGTCATTGACTGCCGGACCCTGTTGGGGTCAAGTAAGGGGGTCCCCTTGAGCTAGGGGCAAAAAGAATTAACCCGCTAGCTGCCCTAGAACCGGAGATACCATTTTTAATATGTATGAACTTGGCCGTGACCAAGTTCCCACGCCACTTGAGTGATCAAAGCTTTTTATTGAAAATGTATCCGCTTTTGCGTTTTGTGGTCAGCCTGGCTGCCAGCTCGTCTCCGGAGCTCGGCCTCGAGGAATCCCCATTGAAATACATTACTCCATTCACTTTCAATGGGGAAACACCGCTCCTCCTCTCGGGCGCCACCTGCAGGTCTTCTCAGGTTGTGGGCCCAAATCGGTGGAATCTCCATAGGATTACATGGGGCTCCAATGGCGACCTATGGAGAGCCTGCAAAATAGAGGCTGAAAAGGCAGGAAAGGGAACAAAGGGCCATAAACACAAAAAACATCAACCCTTTCCCTCCCGCCTGGATCCCAGTGTATGTGTTGTGCAAACACTGAAATGGGGAAAATATACATTTACTTGGGGACACACATTTGGTGCTGAAGCAGAGGCATAAAAACAGTACTGAACATAATTTCAGTTAACCCCTTGCCTCCCATATGAGGGTAGGGGTTGGCCAGCTGGGGTGTAACCCCTTTATTACCGGGCCAAGCCCCCTCCCCCGCTACACTGCCGTCCATGCTGCTGCTTTTCTCCGATTCAGACCGCTGATATGTAAGTACAGAGTGCTGTATATTACTTTTATGCAAATACATCGTTTTTTACACATATATTCTCTCTGTGTACTGAAATCCATACGAGGGGAAGGCACCACATCCTAAGAAGGGATCTTTGTTCCGGTTCCACTTATGGGTAGATGCTCCCCCTGTAAAACACCAGTTCCAAGACATCCAGCGACTGTGACAGACGAGGATCATTATTTTAAAGAAACCTTTATGTGTCTACACTTTATTTGGGCCCTGTGTGTAGTGGTACTGACCACTTACATAATTATTACTATTCTTCAATACCTTTTGGTTATTGCGATATTGCACTACATGCATATTTTATCTTTTTCATAATCCTTCACTCCCCTTATACAACTACCAACATTTCCTAAGGATCGAAGGAGGATCCTAATCGGTCGAGCAGCGAATCATTTTATTTATTAATTATATATTTCACTGATTTGAATAACACTATATTTATTTTCTTATTCACTATCACCAATTTTTCATTTTAATATTTATTTAGCACAAGAGAGCGCCTCTGTTTTCTTCTTTATACTTTGGTTAGCACGGCTGAATTGTACCACAACACAAAGAATGTTGGTGTCGGTGCATTCATGATCACTTGCTCATAGTAAACAATGATGTATGAAACAGTGATGTGCCCTTGCTAAAGTAGGGAATATCAGATATATGGCACAAAATATATTTTGCAAAATGTTAACATTTGTAAAGTATCCAGCTCCAAAATTCAATTTCACTCAACCGTTACCATACACATCAGATTTGATGAAAAGCCTTGTACTTTCCAGAGGTGATTTGTACAGTGCAGAAGGTCACATGGTCAGCAAGATTTGCAACAGTTGCCAAATGAACTGATGTCCATGTTAAGTTAGGCTAAATGTTTTGTGCATGTCCAATTGAATGTCAAATAGCACAACTCAAATACCTGAGGAGTAAAAAGGATGTTTATAGGGACTCACATTTTTTTCTGAATGGGCACTGACAGTATTTGAACAGGTCCACATATTTATAGGTAGTACCTGGACCTGTTGACAGAACTTTGGAAGAGACACGTTTGGTGAATCCCTCTGATCGTGAGTTCACGAACCAGATGCAATTTGCCAAGCATTAAAAGTTAATAAGCACTGGCCCTTTATATACTGCTATTATTGTAACATTTTGACAGATTTGAGCTAAATTGCGATAAAAATTGGGACATTTGTAAAATGTCTCTAATTTTCACGCAATGTGACCTTTTACAAAAATGCAACAAGAACGCGAAATTTCCTGAAAATTGGCGGAAGTATTCGCAAAGCAATATTTAAGACATTTCCTAATCTCTAATTTGGACTAATGTTTATTTTGTGGTTAAAATTTATTTTCCCTTCCTACTCTACTGAGCTACAGCAATACCAAATGTTCTGTGTCCTGAAACAAGAATGAATGACTGGATAAATCTTCCTGCAAAAATTAGACATGGTGACGGTTATTCATGAAACTGTGATAGTGCCGACTTCAGTAGAAGTTTCAGTGCAATAGTGCCTCGCTTGGCTATATAGAAGTTTAATAAATAACTTCTTATGGCGTAAACTGTATTCACTAAGCAGTGATTTTCCATAAGATACCTTTTAAGTGAATGAGCCATACGTGGTCTTCTGATGCTTGACTGGGTTTAATGGAATAGCAATGCTTAATAAACATAGGCCTTTGTGTAATAGTCCACATTTGTGGTTAATTATCTTTTTATAATTGCATCTGTTTTTGCTAAGTAAACCTATGCAAGTCTGAGAGAGGTGTCTAGCCTATATTGACCCAAATAATGTTTTGTGGTATGATTTGCCTTAGGCTATATAGAACTATAGAACTTGGCTTGATATGAGTTAGGACAGGCTCAACATTCCTGAGTTATCTCTGACTAATAGGTTTTTCTTCAAACTGAACAATCAAACATAGCAAGGAGAGAATTACACCCCCTTTTATTAAACAAAGGCGCAGTATATAAGAATCCAAGAAATATCTCATTCTTTAATGTAGTTCAAGATTTTTTTTTAATTGTTTTTCTTACAAATGTTAGAAGCATTAAGCATTACGATGAGAAGAGTCTCATGGTACTCTGCTCCCGCAAATGTGAAAAAGGTCCATATTTACCAAGCAAGGTTACTCCATAAGACATTTTCAGCCCATACACATGAAAGTGTATGGAATAGCACCACTTCGTAAATATGACCCTCTGTATTTCTTTATTTCACTGAACAGGCAATAGAATTGTTCACTTGCACAATGAGGCGGGACCTCTTCTAGAATTCACCGCTGTTCAACTGCTTGAAGAACACCAGACACACTAGTGCTCAGTGCTCACCACAGCAGCCAAAGCATGTAAACATTGAAAAGCCTGCACAGTCTGGGAATTGCCCCTATATAGGCCCATGGATCATGGACCGTCAATCATGCAGGCATTACTTGACATAGCACTGTCAATGTATTGATGTGCACTAGTCCCTTTACTCTTCCGTATTGCCAAAATGAACTCACTCAAGATCCCATTTGCAGATGGTATGCTACCATTGAATTGCATGGAACAAACATACTGTCAATTAGGCTAGCAGCCTAAAGCAAGGCCTCGTCTTTTAAGTCTCCATGATCAATTACCTAGATCTTGCACAATTATTTGAAACATTTTCTTCCCCACAGCAGGTTCAAGGCAAGACGGATTTTCATCAGAATATTTTAAAGTCTTAAAGACATAACAAATATGTTTCTTATGTTTTAAAATGATTTTTTTTAAATCCTGAGACACCATGTGCTACAACAGGGGTCCAACTGCCCTAGGTTTGCTCCATCTTCTAGAATTGTTTCAGCACTGAACACCTTCACAATTTAGCATTCTGTATAAATTCACGTATTCCTACTATTAGAGCCCAAAACAAAGCTACTGGATTATATAACTAATACATGGCAAGTTGCCAGAGGCTAATGTGTCTGCAGATAGAATAACAGAAGATGTCTGTATGTGAATTTTCTTTGACTTTGATTACCATTTGAAGTTATATATTTGAAACAGCAGTCTTTTGTTTGACATCAAAGCTTGAGCTTCAAAGCTAATACTGTATGATACTTTCATTGAAAATTGATAAATAGCAGAAACAATTGTTACTGATGAATAATGTTCATAACAGGGATCCAGGTTTAGATTTGAACCGAAAAAACCCACTAACGACTGATCATCTTGTACATCCATTTAAAACCAATAAAAAACAGACATTAATGATATTTTATAATCAAATGAGACCTCTTGTAACAACCTAGTTACAAGTAGGAGACCAAGGCAACCAAAACAGTCTGAAAATTAAAGAAAAGTGCACCAAACACAAAATTCAAATGTGTCAATTTGTTTGTTGTTAACATTGATAAAAACTGATTATTTTAAACAAATGAAAACAGCAGAAGAACAAAAAAATGAACCTTGATTTAACAAAAAATAAACACAGAAAACTGGAATCCCTAAATGGTTTTAATTCAATACTAACCCAACATTACATAATTGATGCACATATCTGATGAGCAATAGTTTGTTTCATGATTGGATACCAAGCAAAATAAAATACTTGAGTAAAATTAGTATTTGCTCTAGTTTATGTGGGGTTTCATTAAGTTTCGTGGTCAAAAACACGGAATCTGTAGTTGAATTTCATGAAATTCATAGAGAACTTTCTTATTTGTAGACTGCTAGGACTGGGAGTCTGGTATAATTTTAAGGAGACTAATGGTACATTAACGCTAAAGTTGTTAATTCCCTGCAGAGATCATTTCCCTAAAAAGTAACAGGCAGTACAGTGGTGAGAAAAAGTTTGTGAACCCAAATGATAATGATAGAAATTCCATAGTTTTTCCATGATAACCTTCTTGAATCAAAGCACGTATTTTCTTAAATATTCAATAAGGTATTGGATTCTATTATAATTCTATGTTTTGAAACAAAATAATGTATGAATTAGTCAAACAATGAGTAATTAAGCAAGGGTATGTGCAAAAGTAATTAAAACCCTGGTTTTATCAGCTAAATTAAAGGGGGTAATTAGAATTAAGTGTTTAAATAATGGTGTAGATCTTCAGGTGTGACTTTGGGAGGCCCCACCATTGATAAAGATCAGAAACTTTGTGTGTTTAGTCTTCACCATACAGGTGTCTGGAAACATGTCATGCCATGATCAAAAGAAATATCTGAGGACATCAGAAAAGCAGTTATTGATGCTCTTCAGTCTAGACAGGGTTACAAAACCATTTCTAAGGATTTGGGCTCCACAATCCACTGTCAGACAGATGGAGAAAGTTCAAGAACACAATCACTTTACCTAGGAGCGGTCATCCTACCAAAATCTCTCCAAGAACAAACAAGCAAATTATCCAGGAAGTCACAGAGAACCCCAGAGTAACATCAAAGGATTAGCGCGCAACTCTCACCATGGTAAGAAACAGTTCAGTCTGCGCTCTATCTCTTTAAGGGTGTGGAATGTTGATTCCTCTCTGTTCTTTTGCTGCTCCTGCGATTCGAGGTGTCTTCCCCCACCTCCAAAGTGGATCCCAACGGAGAACTCCGACAGCGATACCAAATGACCAAGAAAAAAGAGAAACACAAGAGCGCACCAAGATGAGAGATATAAAGTGTATTACCAACAAGATAAGATAGCAACCACTTACATGAATAAAAACTTTAATATTCCCCGATCTCAACGATAACTTCAATGGTGGGGCATCACATGAGGTGTGCAGGGGCAGTATCAGTCCTCAGAAATCAGTCCCGCGCGCTGGGGCTGTCTCCGTAGTGCTGTCAGACCTCCACGAGTGTAAGCGTGGCTGAAAGCGTAGCACGCATGCGCAGGAATAGAAGCCCTCTGCAGCTGTCCTTAGGATGCCTGTCTGTTTAGGTTATGATAATCGCGATCGGAAATGGTCAGAATCGATACACTTGTGTGTGTACTGGCTGTCACAAAGATAAGAGCCAGCAACACTGGTCGCGATACGTTTCGTATACCAAAATATACTTCATCAGGCCTATCTGGGGCACCTGTTTGGGGTCCTTTATAGGTCTATGCCGATTCGTCATTGTTTAACCCCAATGACTGAACAGCCAATCAGGCTTATAACTGAGAGGGGTGGACTAAATTAAAGATACTCCCCTCTCATATACGTCCTCAATGTTATTAATAGGTTTGAGAGACATATAATGATAATCTAATGGCACTTGTAAGTTCGTGAGTATCTTCAATCTTAATAGAAGAGATGTCACAAACTAAAAATGAGTGGGACATATAAAGTGACAAAAACAGGTGACCCATATAGTCAAGTGTAATAAAATACATATATAATAATATGAACAACATGTATAACATTGTGCAATCGCATAAAACAAATAAAACTCATTAAAAACATGTAAAACATAAAAAAGGGGGGATACATATATTAGATAAAAAAAGGAAAATATATGAAAAAGCTGTAAAAGGGGAAAGGAAAAGAATAAGAAGAAAACCTTGATAAAAAAAAAGGGGAAGAACAGAATAAAAATTAAAAACCCACAGAGAAACAGAACCTTACATCCCAAACGTCAGCTCGAACATTTGTAGTTATGTGTTCAATACCCATATATTTGACCCTTATTGTACTACACTGGTGAACATCTTTGAAATGGGACAACAAGTGTGTAAGTGGTTTACCAGAAGCCAATAGTTTGGGAATGTTAACAATATTTCTGAGATGTTCCATCACACGTATTTTAAGATGACGTTTGGGACGTAAGGTTCTGTTTTCATATATTTTCCTTTTTTTATGTAATATATGTATCCCCCTTTTTTATGTTTTACATGTTTTTAATGAGTTTTATTTGTTTTATGCGATTGCACAATGTTATAAATGTTGTTCATATTATTATATATGTATTTTATTACACATGACTATATGGGTCACCTGTTTTTGTCACTTTATATGTCCCACTCATTTTTAGTTTGTGACATCTCTTCTATTAAGTTTGATTGAGTATACTCACGAACTTATAAGTGCCATTAGATAATTATTATATGTCTCTCAAACCTATTAATAACATTGAGGACGTATATGAGAGGGGAGTATCTTTAATTTAGTCCACCCCTCTCAGTTATAAGCCTGATTGGCTGTTCAGTCATTGGGGTTAACCAATGACGAATTGGCATAGACCTATAAAGGACCCCAAACAGGTGCCCCAGATAGCGCCTGATGAAGTATACTTTGGTATACGAAACGCGTTGTGACCAGTGTTGCTGGCTCTTATCTTTGTGACAGCCAGTACACACACAAGTGTATTGATTCTTACCGTTTCCGATCGCGATTATCATAACCTAAACGGACAGGCATCCTAAGGACAGCTGCAGAGGGCTTCTATTCCTGCGCATGCGCGCTACGCTTTCAGCCACGCTTACACTTGTGGAGGTCTGACAGCACTACGGAGACAGCCCCAGCGTGCGGGACTGATTTCTGAGGACTGATACTGCCCCTGCACACCTCATGTGATGCCCCACCATTGAAGTTATCGTTGAGATCGGGGAATATTAAAGTTTTTATTCATGTAAGTGGTTGCTATCTTATCTTGTTGATAATACACTTTATATCTCTCATCTTGGTGCGCTCTTGTGTTTCTCTTTTTTCTTGGTCATTTGGTCTCACCATGGTTAATATGAGTGTTCATGGCTCAACTATCAGAAAGAGACTGAACAAAAATGGTGTTCAAGGAAGGATAGCCAGGAGGAAACCACTACTCTCTAAAAAGAACAATGCTGCTTCTCTGAAGTTCGCCAAAGAGCACATAGATGATTCATAAGACTTCTGAAACAATGTTTTCTGGACAGACGAGTCAAAGGTAGAACTTTTCGGCCTCAATGAGAAACATTATGTTTGGCAAAGCAAAACACTGCGTTCGAACAGAAGTACCTCATCCCAACCGTCAAGCATGGTGGTAGGAATGTGATGGGTTGAGGTTGCTTTTATTCCTCTGGACCTGATGGCTTGCCATCATAAACACAACAATGAATTCTTCGTTATATCAGAAGATTCTAGAGAAGAATGTCAGCCCATCCGTCCATAAGCTGAAGCAAGTGGGTCATGCAGCAGACAATAATCCTAAACATACAAGCAAATCTACAAAAGAATGGCTGCAAAAAGAAGAAATTCAGCATTTTAGAATCGCCTTATGCAGGGGTCTGCAAACTTTTAAGGAAGAAGAGCCATTTTATAAAAAATGTCTTTGTCCAAAATATTCAGAAAGCCGAAACATGTGCATGAATATTACACCCCCACAAACACAAACATATACTGTACATACACTAATAGGTATATACTCTATAAGCATTGACATACTGTAGTGCCGACGATTATTCTAAAACATACCTGGGGCAATCTCCAAAGAGACCCAGGTACATGCTGGGTACATGCTGGGTACATGCTGGGTACATGCTTTGTACATGCTGCAACATTTCACACATTTCTGCAGACAGACTAATGGCCCATCGGATTAACAGAGGGGGTCCCTGGCAGTCCCATTCAGTTTGAATGGGACTGCCAGGAACCCCTGCTGTGTTAATCCGATGGGCCATTAGCCTCTGCAGAAATGTCACTGATATGTACCGAAACAAAGAATGCCTGTCACTTGAGAAAGACCTCACGGTCGAAACGTTGTGTGGCACAATAAATTTCCTATTTAGCAAATCCGTAGTGCGTTGGATCTGCTTTATCTTCATTGATATGTACCCAGCATGTACCTGGCTATTTTAAGGCAAGTTTAAGGCAAGTGTTAGAATACTCGTTGGCTCGTCTGTACAACAAACATACTTCAGTCAGAATTAGGGAAAGGAAAATATATGTGGGGGAATAAAATACATCTCACAATAATAAATCCCTTTATTTTGTATTTTTTTCATTGTTTTTCTGTGCAAAACAGTTTGTTATTTGTCTTTCCACCCTTTAGCAAAAGACGCAAAATAGATAAAAATATGCTTTGTCCTTTGTAATTATTTACTCTCCCTCCCTCCTTTCTCACTCAATCTCCCAACACACTCAATTCACCCCCCCACCCACACACACTCAATAACCCCCCTGTCCTCCTCACATATAAATAAGTAAATAAATAAATGGAGAAAAAAAGTATATCATAGGAGTCAACCCCGACAGAGATTCAATTATCTGTGTGGGGGACTCCAAACCCAGAGAGCTATTTATATGTGAGAGTGCAACGTGGTTTCACTTTCTGGTGAATAAGCAGTAGATTTGGGACAGGTCCCCCTCCCCAAAAGCACATACATACATACACTAGCCCCCCGAATACATACATACACTAGCCCCCCAAATACATACACAAACTGGCCCCCCAATATATATATACACTCCGCCCGAATACATATATACTACCCCCCAAATACATACACTACCCCCCAAATACATATACGCTACCCCAAATACATATACACTACCCCCAAATACACATACACTACCCCCCAAATATACACACACAGTACACTACCACCCCCAAATACACATACACTACCCCCCAAAATACACATACACTACCCACCCCAAATACACATACATACATACACTATCCCCCCAAATATACATACATACACTACCCCCCTCCCCAAATACACACACAACCCGCCCCCCAAATACATACATATATACATACAGGGTCATGTGGACAAATATCCCTCCTTTGTATATGTAGCCAGGGATGGTTTCTGGCTACCAGTCTGCCCTTCTCCTGGCAGTAAGCCCTGGTAAATGCAGGCCTGCCAGGACTAATCCTGGGGTTTCCCCACCCCCTGTAGCTTCAGTGAGTCACAGGGGAGGCGGTGCAACTTGGCCTATGTGTCAAATCAGGGACTCTGACCAGGTTCCTGCTTTTCCTGTACTTAAGGAGCTGCACACCCCAAATTCAGCAGTTGCCTCTACCCTTGAGAGAGTCTAGTCTACCACAACAACTGTGCAGGGCTCTGTTAGTTTGTACTCCCTCCCCTAGGGGAATGGAGTGGGAGACTATACCTCTTACTTCACAGGGAGTAAGGGAAGAGCTAGGACTGCTTCAGATGCCTTTCGCTTGGAGTGAAGGTCCAGGGTACAGCCTGAGGGTGAAAGCCCTAAGAATTGCCTGCTGTTGGGAAGTGGTAAGATCTGCAGTGTGCCAATAAAGTGTATTCCTGTTTTACTATACATTCCTGCCTGAGACTGCAATCTATTCCTGCCTGAGACTGCAATCTATCAGGAGAAGGGTAAAGACGTTCTCCTGCAGGGATTGTCCCCCATATCCTTGGGGTCTGCACGAGATGGATGCACTGTCACCGTGAGTACGAATCAGTTATTACCCCAGAAGCCTGTTCTGACATCCCCTTCAACAATGTGGGAGACTCAGATCTACTGTGAGCCAGCAGGTATGCACCACACCACCCCATGTAGCAGTGAAATCTCCCAGGGGGGGGTGAAATATGTGTATAACCCTGTTTCCTCCACCCAATCTCACATAGGGTGTCCTAGGGTGTCCAAGGCTCAGGCTACGTCTGTGTGGTGCGTACCTGCTGGCAACAGGGGGCTCTGAGTCTCCCGCGATGACATGGGAGAGAACAGGACAGGCTTCTGGGGTTGTGCCTCCTTCTTCTCTACTGGTGCAGCGCCTCCATCTCCTGCAGCCCCCAGCAGTATGGGGTGAAGTACCCACAGAAGAAATACCTTCCCCTCCTCCTGATACATTTTCCCCTCAGGCAGGAGTTTCCATAAAAGTGCAAGCTCTTTATTGTCTTTCCTTATTCACAGCAGACAGTTTCACAGCAGGCTGTCCTCCTTTAGGATGTCCCTGACACCACTCCAGGCCTAGGGCACCCAGAGTGGGTCTAGCTCTTCCCCTACCCCCTAAGCAGGGTAGGAGGTATGGGGTAAACACTCTCCCTCCCCGGAAGGAGGCCTCAAGCCTGCCAGTCCTGGCAGGCTGGTTGGTGTCTCCTGGGTCCTTTCCACTCCAAGGACAGACTCTCAAAGACACTAAATAGGAATTGGCAATACCCTAAGTAGCTCCAACAGGCACCGCCCCTCTGTCTCTTGATTGGACACAGAGTCTGGTGACCTGCCTTCACTGCCTCAGTGTACTGCCTCAAGTGGGGAAAACCCATGATGAC
This sequence comes from Ascaphus truei, assembly GCF_040206685.1. NCBI lineage: Eukaryota > Metazoa > Chordata > Amphibia > Anura > Ascaphidae > Ascaphus > Ascaphus truei. Next base: position 129,494,644 of record NC_134486.1, read on the forward strand.
TCCTGGCAAACCTGCCCTTATGCAGGGAGTACTGCCAGGAGGAGGATAGAATAATAGCCCAAACCTACCAGGGCTACACTTTCCCTCAGGTGGAATCTAATGGTCCCCACTTGGACCAAATTTGCTGGGCCATCCTGCAGGTGAACAACCTATATAAATACAAACAATAATGCATAGTTAGTACATTACATTACAGACTGTAAACACCTAGGATGGTGAATAACAAAAAAAAAAAATGAAACTCCCAACATGGAGAACCCACAACTAGTAATAATGGTGGGGATCAGGCTTCCTTATTTCCTGTCCATTATGGTCTACAACCTGCACATAGTATGGTTGAAGAGGCCCATTCTCCGGGCCTGTACACAATCTTATGCATAAAGATATTGCGGCCTGTACTCCATACTTTCATCAGAGAACAGATCTTTTCTTCCGTTTGGTATGCAGCACTACTGCTGCACCAGTCCTGGCAGGCTGATTGGTGTCACCCTGAGTCCTTTCTACTCCAAGGACAGACTCTCAAACACACTAAATAGGAATTGACAATACCCTACGTAGCTCCAACAGGCACCGCCCCTGTGTCTCTTGATTGGACACAGAGTCTGGTGACCTGCCTTCACTGCCTCAGTGTACTGCCTGAAGTGGGGAAAACCCATGATGACTCCTGGCAAACCTTCCCTTATGCAGGGATTACTGTCAGGAGGAGCATAGAATAATAGCCCAAACCTACCAGGGCTACATGTGTTACATACACTACCGACACACTTAATCACACTGCGGCCAGATCCGCAAGCCGGGAGATTTCCCGGCTTGCTAGTGGCCGCCCCTCGGCGTGCCGCGCGTCATAGACGCGCGGTCACGCGTCTTCGGGAGCGTGCGCCCCCTGCACGCGCGTCCAGGGGCTCCCCGAGGGAGCCCTGGTGTCCCGCGATCGCGGGATAGCGGCAGGGGGTTCCGGGGGACCCGGCGGACCCGGCAGCGGTAGGGAGAGCGCCCCGATCGGAGGGCGCTCTTCCGCTGCTTCGGCGCGCGCCCGTCACTCTCGGGCGCGCGCCAGGCTACTGCTGCGGCCAAGAACGGGCAAATGCTCGAATAAACTTGGCCGCAGCAGTATGTAAGAAAGCTGACAGTACTAAAAGTCTGTTAGCTCCTTCTAAACTTGAATCTTCATCCAAAACTATCTGTAATTTGAAACCTTCAGAAACTTTAGATGCAATAGAGGTAGGTGTATTACATGCACTTTCCTCAACACCAAAAAGCTATTTGCTTCATTTTTATCGGTGAATGTAAAGAGTTTTATAAATTGCCAAACCACATTTGTTGTCTATCTGCTAACCTGCTAACATGTAGTTGCGGCCTACAGTATGTAGGTCGCACAACACGACGCCTCTGTGTTAGATTTTGTGGAGCACAGGAGAAATATACTTAATGGTGTCACGAACCATTTTGTATCAAAACATTGTTCTCTGTGCCACAATAAAAATACTGAGGGACTTTAAATTATGAACATTAGAACATATCCCCCCCTCTATTCTGACAGATTTAAAGTTCTTTCCCAAAGGGACACCTTCTGGATATTTAAGCTTGACTCCAGGGGGTCTCAATGAGAATCTGGACACTTGTAACATTGTCTAGTGTCCAGATTTCTCTGTGTGGGCCTTTTTGATTCCTCTCTTTCTGGATTTCTGGACTTCATTTATATTTCTGGGTTTGGATTTTTTTGTAACAATGCAATTAAGGGTGTCATTTGTATATTTCACCTTTAACACAATTAATTTCTATTTATTCCATGTATATAGTATATTTTACAACTATTTGCACATATTAATTGTATTGAATTTTGTTTATTTATATGTTGTCAGCAATGCAATTATCCATTGGATAGTATATACATATATGATTAGTTTATATTGCACAATTCATTATATGCTTATCATAATTATAGTATGCATACTAAATATTTATTTTCACTTTCACTTGAATTTTTAAATCATATTGTATATAGTGCACTTTATTATCACTATGTTATTGTTTGCGTTTGCACTGTTGTATATTTTGATGTATCATTGGCACAGCTGATACCTATCAGATACCTATCTGCAGTTAGATTAATCTAATACAATCAACCTATCGGATGGCAACATGTTTTCTAAAAATCTGCTAGTCCTACACCCAGCAAGCATCCCCTGATGAAATCAGCGTCACAGTTGACGAAACATGTAGGGCACGTCCTCACGTCAACCAGTTGATCAGCTGCTCTGAGGATTTCATACTGGACACCTAACAAGCTCCTATTGAACCCCCAAAATAACCACAACAGGTGGATAAGGAGCTGCTGTTAGGTTTTACCCACAGAGTCTTTCTTTCTGGAGAAGTTGCTGGATGGTTTCCAGCTCGTCTGCACACCGCTTACCCTGTTACCTGGGACTCCCAAAAAGTAATGTTTTTCTGTGGATACAACTCCATATAATATCAAGGTACTCCGGCGGGGTACAGCAATTGGGTCATTAGACTTTCCACACATGAGGCCATAACCTGCCCCTTTTCAATTACTGCGGTCCCAGCTGATGGGCGCACCAATAGTGCTGATCCCGAATCAGCAATCTGGAGTTCCCCCATATGAATAGAGGGTCTTACATCTACTGATTTGGAAGTTTACACTAATAGCCTTAACAGCTGGAGTGCGCTCAGTATTCTCCATTTCACCGCTACACCAACATGTGGTTCTGTGGATCAATATTCATCTATGTACAGCAATATCATTGGACACAACCACTCCAGAAGAGTTTTCATTAGCCCATAAGGCTTGAGCTTTATATACGTTCTATATACAGCTTTACTGGTTAACTTTTTATCTCTGCAAGTTTATTGCTCTTTTATTATTTGCTAGCGGACCTTGTTGTCCTATTTTTGAATACATTTTGTCATATTTTATACTGCTGCGGCAGCTTTTATTCTTACTAATCACCGGCTTGTACCTGGCATGTTCCTGGAATGCCACGCTGTTCACCTGGAGCATGCCAGGCTCCTTTTGCCTTCCCAGCCAGGCTGACGTGCGGTTGATGTGTTAATTGATAATGGTTCAGGATTTACTAGGCTGCAATGCTTCGCGTGTCTGCCAGATGGCATAAATTCATGACTTGTAATGCGCAGAATCAGTAATGTGTCGGCTTGCAGGTGTTTCGTTTAAAAAAGATACTGTACCACAGTGTGCCATTGTAACTTGGCCTTGGCCTTGAGACTGAAGGAAGAGTTGCCAAAATGTATCAATTTAGGCTTTTCATATTAAAGAAAGACAAAGACCAGTTTCAGTTTGTGTTACACTATTCTCCAGAGACCCACCCGCCATGAGTGTTCAAGTGCAGCCTGCTTTCCAAAAACCTGACAGAAGTTACGCGTATTTGATATGGGCCGCGATTAATGCAACAGAGGATAAGATGGCAACAGTTGCTCAAATTTATCAGTATTTTATCGAAAAATATGACTTTTACAAATTTTCGCCAACTCCTCATACGTGGAAGCGTGCAGTAAGGAAAAGGTTATGTAGTGACCCCTGTTTTCACCGTATTGAGCCCCAATTGTTGGAGGGTATTGGTGTGTATCAAAGGGTTTTTCCCGTATCTATGATCATGGAGGCGGCAAAAGGCAAAGGGTCGTGTTATAACCAACTAAGAAGCGACAGTCGCTGCCAAGCAATGCACCAGCACCAGTACCAGCACCAGCACCGGCTTCCAATGACGGTCCCACTGTCAGTGACAACCCTGAGCCTGAGCTGGATTTGGCGTGCAGTTTTGATGAAGCTTGCATGTACCAAAGCGATTTCCAGCCTCACCTCCTGACAACAGGTGGACTAGTCCCGCTGCCAACTATCGACGTGGATGATGAAGAAAGCTGGACTGGCAGTGGACCGGCGCCGGCGCAAGCTGAATGGGAAATTCAATGGTGAGTACTGTCTTGTTGCCGTATTATTTTGGTGGGGCTGGCTGGGTACTTCTTTAGGGGGTTGACCATAACTGTACTGTACTGTACATTAAAACTTTTCTTTTTGTTTTTTCTCAGAAAAGAAAACGGCTAATGGGGGGATTTCAATGGATAATATTGTACTGTATGCTGATGTTTTCCGGCCGTACAGTATACTGTGTAATAAACCCTGAATAAATAAAACTATGCATTTATTCTACATACAGTATTCAGTATCGTTTCATTATGTGTCTTCCACAGTATACTGTACAGTGGTATACAGTGCCTAACATCTATGGGCAAAAATAATTTTATTCCTAGGTGCCCTAGAACAGAAGCTCCCATGCCAATTGCCCGTGAACTTGAACGCAGCCCTAAGTAGTTCCCACGCCAATTGCGCGAATATAATGTAAAATAACCCATTCTGTGGGTCTGAGTGGGTTGAAATTTACCTGGTCCACATGCGGGAGGACCCTTGCCATAGTGGCAAAATATCAGCCTTGCACGACCCCCGGAACCGGAGATACAAAAAGACAGTTTAAAAGCACATTACCAAAGTGGCTTTTTTTCTGCCATGCAAGTCAAAGGCAGAAACCTGAACTTTAACATCACCCTGACTCCGTTCTGTTGCCACGAGAGGGTCGCAATTTGCCATGCAATCCTGCCACAACAAGGACTACATGGTGACCGAATATGAGCCCTCTAGGTCGAACAGAACCGGAGTTCTGGGTTCCAGGTTTCTGCTCATTGTGACTTAGCCGGTTCAAAGCTTTCTCCGCAATTTGTGCTCAATGGTAGGACCCTCCTCGCCGGCGTGACCCTTTCTCGCCGCCATTACTGCTGGGACCCTGTTGGGGTCAAGTGAAGAGGTTCCTAACATCTAGGGGCAAAATGAATTTTATTTCTAGGCGCCTTAGAACAGAAGTTCCCACGCCAATTGACCTAGTTCCCACGCCAATTGCCGTAGTTCCTACGCCAATTGCGCGACCAGCCAGTTAAAAAACCATGCAGCAAGCCTCTACAGTACATTTGTTACACTGGCAAAGGAGCAAATGGAAACAATGTGAGGCAATTCAACATGGTCTTTTATTGGTGGAGTCAGTACAAAAACATTTTTTTACAATATTGAAACATTTAAAGTGCACAGCAATTCTAACCATCAACACACAATAATACATTCTGCAGCCTTTATTAAATTCTTCTGCCTGCCACAAAACATTTTTGGTGCATGGGGCACAGGGAGTTAAAGTGACTTGCTTTTTATGTACTGTATTTGGGGGTTGTCTTTGGGGGTTTATTCATCAAATTATTATGATGAACTGCCTTTTGAAATGACACTGCTGTTAACTACAGTATTTCAGCCACACACCTAGGATCTAATAACATTTTAGGTTTGAAATATGGGAAAATCCTAAAGGGTTCACAAACTTTTTCTCGCCAGTGTGTGTGTGTGCGTGTGGGGGGGTCTCATCGATGCTGTCTGTGAGTGGTTTGACTGGCTTTGTATCTAATCCCATGCTGGGCTTAAAAACTGTGGGAATAGCAGAGCATTTGGTTATAATGGTTCCATATTAAAATGGATTTAAGGCAAAAGGTGACACATTGTGTGCTCATTTGCATGTAATTTCCCAGAAACCCTTGCTGCAGTGGAAGCACTGTATGCTAGGTAATAATGGTGAAAGGCAAGGTTGAGTCCCCTGTGCTGTTGACCGCGCTGACCGCACTGTGCTTGAAGAGTTTGCTTCTGGCTATTTATATTTCTAAGTCCCTGCTCACGTGGAGCTCGCGTGCACGTATGCGCTCCCAAGCATGCTGCTTGGGGAGACTGCTCTGTTTGAGTTCGGAGCGCAGAGCAGGGTCACATGACCCTGCTCTGACCAATGGGTAGAGAGCTGGTGACGTCACCGCTCTCCAAGCATGAGCGCGGTCAGCGGAACAGGGGACTCAGCCTAAGACATGTGAACATGCTCACAAGTGATATTCTTTATTCTTTCCAGCATGTGGGAGGTTAAACTCCTCTAGCTAGGCAATCTGCAGCTGCATCTAGTTAATTATACTTAACTCCTGATGGCAATGGGGTTTAAAAAAAGCAGTCAGCAGCCTGCCAGAAGACAGACTTTTCCCCAACCAATAGGACACTGGTTGGTATGGTTCCCCAGACCAGTTGAACGCAGAGCCTGCTGGGACAGCCAGGGACTCACACCCAGAAAGCCACAGCCTGCAGAAGAAGCAGGGCTGCCTTTTTGCAAGATGCTACAAATATCCAGAGGGACTATCTAAAGACTCCTGGTCTTTGTCACTATATATATATATATATATATATATATATTATAGTGACAAAGCCCTTTGGAGCCAGGGTTACTTTTGTCTGGGACTCGCTATAACACTGTCTTTCCAGATAATATAGAGGGACTGCAAACACATATAACAATATAAAGGCTTACCCTTAAGGTAAAAAACAAAACAATAAAAGTAAAGCCTTTTCCGCTTTATGGAGGCTAACTACACAATTATGGCCCTACCTTCCAGCTTGAAACATCTCACAATAATGTACAGAATATAAATCCTTATCTGAAGGTGCTGGGTAATCCATCCCAGGAGTCTTTAGGTAGTCCCTCTGGATATATATATATATATATATATATATATATATATATATATATATATATACACTCTACAATCATCTCAATTACAAACACCAGATGGTATAAAGCATGTATGAGATAACTCTCAAACTCCATACTCCATCACTGAAGCCGTGATGGTGATGGTGTCCGCTGTACTCCTGGACGCTGACGTTGCTTCCGGAAACTGGAACTGGTAATCATACCTGGTGAATTCGTTCTCTGGCAACTAGCAACACGTGTTTGGTTCCCCCATGTATACATCCTTCCAGCACATCTGGCACAATTCCACAGTGAAGACTCTCGGCGTGTGACTGATCTTTTCCTCAGATCCTATCCTTACATGTTTCGTTGTGACTACAACTTCATCAGAGCCTCTGATGAAGTTGCCGTCACAACAAATACGTGGAGTACGGCGGACACCATCATGGCTGCAGTAGGAGTTTTGCAGCTGTAACCAAAATGTATTCCATGACTTTAATCTTAAACTGTAAGCGAATACCAGAGTGTGACAGAAGCAAACAATGAACAGTGTGGTTTTGAACCTCCGTGGGACGTCACAGATAGGGGTTGTGTCCCCAAATGGTGGTTAACTGGGATTAAGGAACTCCAATGACCCCAGAGCAAAAATGTCCCAATGCATTTTATCGTGTTCATGCAACTTTCTCAAGGGTATACAATACATGCTAGGATATGACATGATCTTTTATACCCTAAGCAGTTCTTAGGTAATGACAAGCTTGAAACTAAATTTAAGGCTATAGTGTATCCCTTAGTGTTATCAAAGGGTTTCTATGTGGAAACATATATATGTACCAAACAATTTGATATTGTGCACATTCAGTAATACTTCATGTTAGCGATTATGCAGATGAAATGCCAACATCAATAAGTAAAGCATAAAATCTTAACAACATGAAAATAATACAAAAAAAGTTAATATATCAAGCAACATAATATTCATCAAAAAGCATTACAAATACTACTCAAATTAGGAAATGTAATAATAGCTATTAGAAAAATAAGTAAACCAAGTCCTTAGTAAATACATTGTGCCATGAATATGATATTTAAACTTAGAGATCCAAAGATAAAAATCTCTCAAAAGGAGATGTCTATTATTAAATATAACGTTTGGTTTGATTGCTAAGTTAACCCATCAAACCAACAATGATAGGAGGGAACACAATGTGCAAACAAGACATTAATACAAATATAAAATTATAAAGTTTATTAAAATATTAATCAAACAGATAAAAACTGGGTCCAAATACACCGCGCAAGAGGAATATCCCATTCGCGGAGGGCACATGACACTAAATGGATAAGCTGCATGTTAAAAATACATATGTATTCTTTCATGTTGTTAAGATTTTATGCTTTACTTATTGATGTTGATATTTCATCTGCATAATAGCCAACATGATGTATTACTCAATGTGTACAATTTCAAATTGTTTGGTACATGTTTCAATGTTCCAATGTTCCAAATTGACAAACGGGGTTCCGTTGATAATAAGTAGTTTATTGTACAGTATGATCATACTCATTCAAAAGTCTACAAGACTTTCTCTGGTAGGGAGTGTCCAGGCAGCAACCTTTATACATTTTTGGTTCCTTTGTCTAAACTGTTACTAGGCAGATTACACTAACCACTCCTTAATTCTTAAACCAATCATCTTACAGCTCATTAAACTTGGTTTGAACTGGCCTCAAACAGCCATGAAAATGTGCTTGGTACACACTATTACAAGAATATGGGCGTTACTTCAGTCACAGTCGTATCTACTTAGAAGTGAAATCACCCATTTACACACCACATACACATTCCTACACACAAAATGGATACTGAAAACAACAGATCACAAAATGGAAACTGAACATCACTTTCAATCCTTCTCCAGAGACCCCCCCCCAGTCCATTTCAATAATATATCAACAGTATATTCATTTCAGCAATATTATTTCGTAACATGTATCCACATAGAAACATTTTGACAACACTAAAGGATACACTATAGCCTTAAATTTCATTTCAAGCTGGTCGTTACCTAGCAATTGCTTAGGGTATAAAATATCACATCATATCCCAGCATGTATACCCTTGAGAAAGTTGCATGAACGTGATGAAACGCGTTGGAACATTTTTGCTTTTTGGATGATCACCTGCAAAATTGCAATCATCTGTTAATATTTGACATCCTGACACTTACTGTACCAGAGTAAAAAGTTTGTTTGACACAAATCAGTCCAACGGAAACTGCAACTGTTTATAGCTTGGACAACCCAAAATCTATAAGCGCACATGGATTGGCGCAGAGATATAAAGAAACAGAGCTCCGGAGAGTTTTTTGTTACAGGTTGATTTTTCAAACTACAGTCAATGAACTTTTGAGGATACCCTCCTCATCTGGGACACGTGTGGAGTGCTCCGCTGACACTTCCAGCATCTGCTGTTTACCGGTCACAGCTGTTTGTGGTATTGATGCTTTCATTCAGAGACACATTGCGGTTTGGTGTAGGAGGAGAGAGACAGAGAGGCCTCAGGGATCAGATTAACATTGGATTTCCTTAATCACAGTTAACCACCATTTGGGGACACTATCTGATCTGTGACGTCTCCACAGAGGTTCAAAACCTCACTATTCATGGTTTGTTTCTGTCACACTGGCACTGTATATGCTTTCTGTACATTATTTAAAATTGTTTAAAGAGCGTCATGGAATACATTTTGGTTACAGCTGCTAAACGACCTTAAAGCCAGGTCCCATTTTCAGGACTTAGTGATAAAATAATCATCTGAATTCTCAGACCAATTTCTTTAATGTTGAGTGTTTTTAAACTTGACTCTATTCTAATCATTATATACAGTATTAAATTGACTGTGTTATGAAACACACACACACACACACACACACACACACACACACACACACACACACACACACACACACACACACACACACACACACACACACACACACACACACACACACACTTATTTTCCCCCCTTTGTGTGTATATATGTGTGTGTGTGTATGTATGTATGTATGTATGTATGTATGTATGTGTGTATGTATGTATATAGTCATTTCCCAGAATCCCTTGCTGCAGTGGAAGCGCTGTATGCTGGGTGACAATGGGGAAAGACAGGGTTGCAGACCTGTCTAAGACATGCAAATGAACATACAGTAATATTTACAGTTGCTTTATGCTTTACTGTGGAGGGTTTTTGTCACTTTTTTTACCCACCATAACCTTAATAGTAGTGGTGATTACCTAGTCTAGTCTCAAACCTGCTTTGCCATTAAGACCAACCTCACACTGATGATACCCATCAAGGTTGAAACATGTCTGTGAGTGGGTTTAATGGCTTTGCATCTCATCCCAGCCTTTGTCTAAAAGCTGTGTTTAAAACAGCATACATTGGCTTGAGGATTGGCTTGTGTAATACGAGCTTGAGACAAAAGGTGGCACTGAGTGCTCATTTGCATGTCATTTCCCAGAATCCCTTGCTGCAGTGGAAGCGCTGTATGCTGGGTGACAATGGGGAAAGACAGGGTTGCAGACCTGTCTAAGACATGCAAATGAACATACAGTAATATTTACAGTTGCTTTATGCTTTACTGTGGAGGGTTTTTGTCACTTGTTTTACCCACCATAACCTTAATAGTAGTGTATGTATATATATATATATATATATATATATATATATATATATATATATATATATATATATATATATATATATATATATATATATATATATTACAGTGTTCGACAAACCTATACATTTGCTCGCCCCGGGCGAGTGGATTTAACCCCCGGGCTAGTAAATATTGGCCCAAGCAGCACACATTTGGTACTAGGTGGCGAGTAGATTTTTTGGTGATTTGTCAACCACTGTGTGTATGTATATATATATATATATATATATATATATATATATATATATATATATATATATATATATATATATTGGGTGAAAAAGGCGACAGAAAACCTCCACCGTTAGCATATAGCCAATAAAGAATATCACTTGTGAGCACATTTACATATCTTAGACAGGTCTGCAACCCTGCCTTTCAACCATTATCACCTCACATACAGTGCTCCCACTGCAGCAAGGGATTCTGGGAAATCACATGCAAATGAGCACACAGTGTGCCACCTTTTGCCTGGAATATCCATTCACATGGAGCCCATTTTTATATATATATATATATATATATATATATATATATATATATATATATATATATATATATATATAAATGTAACCTGCTTTATATATATATATATATATATATATATGTAACCTGCTTTATATATATATATATATATATATATATATATATATATATATATATATATATATATATATATATATATATATATATATGTAGAGGTATCAGTACCGTGTTAGCCGAGCTTCAATAATCAAAAAATAAATAGATGATACCGTTCTGTGGCTAACGAAATGCTTTTATTTGTGCGAGCTTTCGAGATACACTGAACGGTATCATCTATTTATTTTTTGATTATATATATATATATATATATATATATATATATATATATATATATATATATATATAATATATTGTGTGATGCCCACACCACGTTGTACAGGTGCGCCGACGAGTGTTCTAAAACTTGCCTTGGAAAATCTGGGGCTATCACCAACAAGATCTGGGTACATGCTGCAACATTTCAGTGACATTTCTTCAGAGACTAATGGCCCATCGGATTAACACAGCAGTGGCCCTGGCAGTCCCATTCAGTTTGAATTAGTTAATTCTATGGGCCATTAGTCTGTCTGCAGAAATATCACTGAAATGTTGCAGCATGTACCCAGCATGTACCTGGGTCTTGTTGGTGGTTGCCCCAGATTTGTTTTCGAATATTCATCGGCACTACAGTAGCATCTTTAAGTCCCAGATTAGTACAGGAAACTTAGTATTTTTCTATATGGGGTTTATTTACAAGGATAAATAATATACTAACAGGCCCATCGTCCCTTTAAGTGAAAACAAAATCATAAAACCAACTCCTACTCCTTTTAAGAGACTAACTACACACTCAGCTTCAACCCTTACTACCTGGATGGACAGCTAAGCTGGTTACCACCCCAGAATAGGCACTACTATAGCTTAACATATAAAGTCTCTGAACACAGCAATAAAGTGTTTTGCTTATCTGTTATTCCATGGTTTGGAGCAGACATCGCCGCTTCAGCACAGTCTCACGTCTTTCCTTCTTAGGGGAGCTTGGCCCGATGAGAGCTCAGAGAATCTCTCCTCTGTAAATGCAATGTTAAAGACAGGACATTTCCACTTCAGCACGGTCTCTCGTCCTTCCTTCTTCTTCCTTGGTTAAAGTACTTTACATAATAGAATGCCATTTTGATAACATCATTGCCGGCACGGGCTCCATCGCTACCTAGTGAGCGTTGATAGTAGCAATACGCAAGCCAATCACAAGCATCCTTCGTTGCCCTGGAAATCTCTTTGTGCATGTGCACAACTGTGAGCACTAAAACAACACTGCAGTACTAGCAGTCAGACTGATCGCGGCTGCAATTCACAAATAGATGAATATGAGTGCATGGTGGGCATGCAGGGGAGTGATGGGCTATGTACAAGTTGAACATGTGTGCCATAAAAGCTCTGCTAGTGAGGCATAAATGAACAAAATGCCAGCTCTCCAACCACTGACTATACACTGAACCTGACATAAAATACAATACTGTATGAGTGAAAGTACACAATAATATGCAATCATTGCAAAGTTGTGACATACAGTAACTGGCATCAAGGAATGGTACTGGTGACCACTGTGTGGAAAAGGAAAAGGTATCACCTAATACTGAAGAACTCATTTATTCTGCACTATATATATATATATATATATATATATATATATATATATATATATATATATATATATATATATATATATAGTGCAGAATAAATGAGTTCTTCAGTATTAGGTGATACCTTTTTTATTGGACTAACAATTTATGTCATAGGACAAGCTTTCGAGAGTTCTCCTCTCTTCTTCAGGTCAGCAATACTGATTTACACAGGAATCAATGGCTAAAACTGTGTAAATCAGTATTGCTGACCTGAAGAAGAGAGGAGAACTCTCGAAAGCTTGTCCTATGACATAAATTGTTAGTCCAATAAAAAAGGTATCACCTAATACTGAAGAACTCATTTATTCTGCACTATCGCAACTGGACTAACACGGCTATTTTCTGCTTTATATATATATATATATATATATATATATATATATATATATATATATATATATATAAAATAAGATGCTGAATATGAATACAAACACACAATGTTGTCAAGGAAAAATGCAAGTCACTGTGCACAAAGAAATCAGAAGAAACAACCCAATTTAAAACCTTCATTCAGCCCCTTTGGAGTCATTGTCCTGAGATTGCAGATTGCCTTGGCCTCTAGTTGCAGTAGTAATTTGTTTCTGTCTCCCCCCCGTGGGGAAGCCTGAGCCTGCAAATTGGGAATTCACCTCATTGTTGCCAGGTTATGCTTGTATTTTTTTAAGTGCCATGCCACTGGTTGCTGTTTAAGATCCTCCTCATCCTCTGTGCTCAATAGAGCTTTCCTGATAGCATATCTATGTAGGCTGATTCGTTCTTTTAACATTCTCATAGTTTTTCCAACATAGTACAGTCCACATGGGCACTTGATAAAATATACCACTTATATGGATTTGCTGTTCAAGTATTGCTTCATTTGAATGGAATTGCCATTGTGCGGATGAGCATAGAAATTGCTAGTCTGTAGAAATTGGCAGTCTGTGCAGCCATGACACCTATATACTCCAGGTTTCCTTGCCAGCCATGTTGCGGTAGGCATGATGTATTTGACCACCGGGTCTGAGTGTGTTTGCAGGTCACCTAGATTCTTGCCTCTCCTATAACAGAAGAGCGGTGACACTGCAAAGTCTCTGCCAATTTTTTGGTAATTGGCAAAT